>NC_134418.1:11992681-12195181 GCF_030867145.1 Opisthocomus hoazin
GGTTACAATGGTTTCAAAAAGTGTCATAACTTTTGCAAGTGTTAACTAGATTTTTGTTGTGGTAACAGTTACTATTAATTAATGACAGAAACTACTTTTTCCCCCTCCCTTTCTTTCAGAGGAGAAACAAACAGAGAAGATATTTTACAGGACTACAAGAACAGCTGTTCCTTTTCTATTTTGGTAAAGCAAAAATAAACATTAGGAATAAACATATTAAAAAAAGTCATTAGGACTTTTGGATGCAAATTAACCATTTCATTCTCTGATTAATCAAGCACAACCCGATTAACTCAATGTAGTTACTTATCCCTGAGGTTTTGTGTGTCATGTAACAAATTACCTGGGTTTCCCAGAGAGGCTATTCTGTCCATCCTTAGAGGTTTTCAAGACCCCACTGGATAATGCCCTGAGTAACCTGGTTTGGCCTCGTAGCTGACCCTGCTTTGAGCAGGAGACTGGACTAGAGACATCCTGAGGTGCCTTCCAGCATGAATTAGCCTATGACTCTAATAGCTATTTCCTCCTAATAATAAACAAAAGAAAAGTCCTAATAATTGGATTATTGGATAATTGTGGTGTAACACACGTTTGGCTGGGTCCAGGACACAAACCTTTTCTTTGTTTATAATAAATTTAGTAACTATAGACCCCTACAGCATTTTCCTTTCTCTTGCCAACCACCCCCTCCCTCCACCCCCACTGCCGCAGTCCTTAACACAGTAGAGGCACATACACATATAAATATTTTGCAGGCATTTTCTTTAGAACTCCAGCCAAAATGTTGCTTTTGATTTTTTTCCCCAAATAAAACAAACTATGTTGATGTCCAGGAAGTCAAACATATCTTCATGATCTACTGACTCTGAAGTGGTGAAGACTACAAATCATAAAGCACTAAGTCATGATTTATACCATAGCTGTCATGAGCGACATAAAAATAAGAAGGAAATGAGAATTTTTCCACATCTGAAGACTTTAGTTAAAGCCCGAGCAATGGGAGTCTCTGACCACAACACATGTTGCTTCATTCCTCATTCATTTTTGCATGGAAGGTGTCAGACACTTCTGTAGGTGTAAGTGGTATTTCAGAGGATCAGATGTTAGCTGATGAATTTGTGAATATGTTGTCACATCTGGAATTGCAAACCCGTTTCTTTCTTTCAAAATGTCAGTCATGTTTCTCTGCAGTTACGACGCAGATGCTATTGTAGACGTGGCAATACATCTGTATGTTCCATGTAAGTTATAAGGTTTGTTACTTGGTTGCCATGAAATATGTCACAGGCCTAGAAAATGCTCTTAACATATGTTATAATCCTTGATGTAGCTTGCACAAGTACAACATAAAGTATCTGTTTCCTCTCTGTGTCCACTCATGTCGCGGAGGATGAACCGGACTCGACACGATGATCAATGTGATCAGGTACAAGCCGTTTATTAGCCCCAGATAGCTTACATTTATATTCCCCATTACATACGCGGTGATCTCCCATTGGCAATAATCAAATTAAATCACATAGTAACTCGATTATGATTGGTGTACATTACTTGTTCACGCGCTGTGCTCGTGGCCTTCTTGCAGGCAGCAAGATCCGGTTCAGTATCCGGGAGTTGTTTTTCTTTGCATTTTATTTCCTTGTTTATACCACCGTTTGTCCTCTAGATGCCCTTGCGGCCTTATGCTAAGGCTCTGCGGCCTTATGCTAAGGCTTCATGGCCTCATAGAGAAATTCTGGATTGCTCACATGTCCCCAGTCCTTTAATGCTTCATCCTCCACACACTCAAGAAAGAAACAAGATTCCTGAGGCCAAATCTGCAGCAAGGTGTGAGCAGCTGCTTGCTGCAGCCTCCAGTCTGCAGTCTGCAGACGCCATTGAGATAGCTGAAGCCCACCTGGGTGAGAGAGTGGTGAATCAACAGCATCATGAAGCCACAGGCTGTGTTTGTTCCTCACTAAAATTGTTCATGGGATCAGAAGAGTACAGGTCCCATTGCTACAGCTGACAAATATACTCTTCTGTTTAGTTATTAAACCCGATCCTTTCTTTCTGCTCACCTCCACTGCCTTTTATGAAGCTCCAGAAGTCCTTGGTACCATTTATGGTCCCACCCAGCTTCAGAAACTTCAGAAAACTCTTTCAGGCCCTGTTCTGGTATGATGGGGACTCCAGAAACACTTCAAAATGCCAGCAGTTTTATTTAGACTGTTCAGATGGAGTAAAAGTGCTAGTTCTGGGCCCAAAACTTTTAATATTTTAAAATTCTGTTTTATAAGAAGTTAGCAGCAGAGACATTATTGAGACCTGGACGAGGACTCATGTCTAGTTCCATTGCTGGCCTCTAGCCCCGTGTGCTATGCGCTTTGAACCTGTCATTTCAATCTCCCGTCTCTCTGTTTCATGATAGGATATGCACAATAGTACTTCATTCATAAATATTTTTGAAAATTATGAACAAAAAAAAAGTGCTATAGAAGTCCTAGATAATTATTGTTAGACATATATATGATAAAAACTTGAGAATAGTAACTGAGGTACTACATGTTAAGGAGTTCGTCTGTCCTCTTGTTTTGCTTTAAATGACTTGAAATCTGAGGGTTGCAATATGCATCATCAATGTCTACTTTTGCATCTAACTTTTGTAGCTTTCCCAAACTCTTGTACACTGAATTAGCTCTAAAAACTCTGAAGTTGCCATTTTATTTATCTACAGAAGATATTACAGAACTGATCAGTTGGTGTCGGTCTCTTTTCCCAAAGAACAAGTGATAGGACGACAGGAAATGGCCTCAGGTTGCACCAGGGGAGGTTGACATTGGATATTAGGAAAAATTTCTTAACTGAAAGGTTTGACACCCACTGGGATAGGCTGTCCAGGGAAGTGGTTGAGTCACCATCCCTGGAGGTGTTTGAAAGACGTGTAGACATGGCACTTAGGGACAATGTTTGCTGGTGGGCTTGGTAGTGTCAGGTTTACTGTTGGACTCGATAATCTTAAGGGTCTTTCCCAACCTAAATTATTCTAGGATTCTATGTTTATAGCTGAAGGACAGAATGATTTTCAGAGGAAAACTTTTGTCTTATATTTTCCTGCTTAGCTTAAGTTCATATTATTTGCAAATATTCAGCGCAAAACCTCCCCCTGTCTGTGGCACAGGATTGGGAAGGAGGCATTAATCTCCGTGGGAGCTGTAATGCTGGGAACAGCGCTTGCACGGAGACTCATGTTTCTGAGGCAGGTCCTGTTTTGGGGTTTCTTGGGTGCAAGTTGAATGCCAAGAAGCATGATTCCAGTTCAGGATACAAACAATGACAAATTGTCTGAATGTGGAAAAAACTCTGGAATGATAAATGTCAACGTTTTGCTTACATATATCCAGAGAACTGCACTCATGAGGCTTCTAAATCAGTGTGCTCTCTTTCTTTCTTTGAAGTTATTTTTATAACTATTTCCCAAGCAATTGCACATCCTACAATGAGAACTACATATGTCCCAAGATTAAAATATCAGAAATAAGCCATTTTTAATCCTTCGACGCTCATAACAAATGACGAGTGCTTTCTGTATATGCTAGCTGAATAATCAACTCAAACAATTAAATAATTGCATTGTGGAAAAACACAGTACAGATCAGGATAACGATATATTTTTATTTTGTATTGTTAAAGCTGTAAATTGCCCCCTTCAATTGATTTAATGTGTACGTAAATTTGTTATGTGATTTTAAGTTTGCTTTGTCTTAAAGTTCCATTTTCATTCTTTTTTAAGGAGCAATATCACACACACACACACTCAGGTAAAGACTTCCATGAATAGCCTCAGGGTTCCTTGGCAAGAATGTAATTGTCTGTGCACTGATTCTGTAACTGAATTGCCTTCCTTAATAATGGGATATTGGTTTTATAGGCCCCTGACTGCTCCCCTTTAATACCCATTAATTATCTTTTTACTTTCTTTAATGTCCCTTTATATTTTTCTTCTTTCATGTTACTTGTTTCTTCCCTGTTCCACAAAACCCCTGGAAAAGTGCAGCTAGGGCAAGAAAATAAAGGAGCAAAAAGACTGTAAGCTGGCATTTACAGACTCCTATTCATTTCAGATAGAAGACTCCTGCACTGCAATTGAATTAACTGACGTTAGAGCTCAGGAACACAAGCAGGGTCACTCCTGTCATTCACAACTGCCCCTCCTGGTTGCTGCTACCTTCTTGTAATCATTTAGATCCAGAGACCTATAATGCTGAAAAACAATTCTTTCTTTGGCTAAGTGTGTCTGGGGATCAATTTGAGTAATGCGAAAGAAAGAACAGAGAGGATACCAGTTCTGCAGTGTGCACCAGCTACAGATGGCTACTAGTCCATCAACATCAGCTTCCAAATGGGGCCCAGGAGAACCTAACCCGTGAGACAGGCATCATTTCATCAGTGATGAAATGTTCCAGTGCAAATTATTTGGATTTTCTGCTAGCCATTAGAAAAGCTTCAGTTCTGTGCTGGAAACCAGTATGTCACATTTCAACCCCCAAAATAATCAAGAAAACTAGTTCTTAGGTCAGCTGGGCTATTAAAACCATAACTATGGCTTTGCTGGAGTGATGGTTACAGTATATATTGTCCAGTAGAAACAAATAGATTGAGAGTATGTGACCACAAAATACAATTCTTATATTACTGGTTCTTCCAAAATCAAGTAGAGAAATACTGAAGAACTTATAGCTCCAGCCTTCTTTTTCTGCAGTGTAGCCTCAAGGTATTGATTAGCAAATCCTATGAAGAGACTGTAGAGGAGAAAGTATCACTCATTCATGAAATGGAAATACACTGTCACAGAGCATATGTTTTGCATGGGTCAGCTACTCATAATTCCTCTAGAAATGATCTATCATTGTACTTGAACTTGAATTCTGGGGATCAAGGTAGGGAATGGGAAGGAGCTCTTACCTTATAAAGGTAGAGTTTATTTTTACACACCTACTGTGTTCAACTGCCTTAATAGCTGATGCCTCCTATGGACGAGAACTGTAGGACAAAGCTGGTAGAAGGTTTTGCTGGAAGAGAGCGCACAGACTGTTGTGGTAGGTAGCAGCAGATTTCAAGGACGCTAAAAGATGTTTCAAAGGACAAGAACTGAACTGAGTGGATTTCCCCGCTGAATCAAACCACCTCTGAGCCAGGTTAGCTGGTGACACTCTGTGGCAGGACCAACAAAGAAAATCCTTTGGGATGGGAGGCAGACTTCTGCTGGAACACCTGGATATTGTGAGCAGGACTGAGGTGGGTGGAGGTGTTACTAGAGGGACCATCTGGTCAGTGAATGGAAAGGGAAGAAACATGATACCACTAAAGGCGCTGAGGAGAGGAGCCTTTCGCTCCTGTCTGTACCGGGATTCTTACGCTGTCTCTCCTCAACTTATGATGCGTTTAGGAATGCTTTGTTTACATAAATGTGTAATGCTAGCAAACGGGGAAGATTTTTCTCAATGCTACCCCACAGGTTATACTCAGTTTTCAAAAGCATTTTAATGAAAAACTAATTAACAAAAATGAAGCATTTTTTTGTACCACTGGCTGCCTAGCAGGAGACCTAGAGCTAGTTTTCAACATTATTTTCCCATTTTGATGATGTTTTTCACAGAGTTTTTATGTTTCCTAATTTTTTTCAAATGGAAAACACCGATGTTGGGAAAAACTCTCCCAAACTCTATGACTTAAAGCCCCCTTTTCTGTATTTTTATTCCTCTACACTTATCTTCCTACTTGTACCTTTTTTCCAGGTATCACCTGTTTTGCTACAGAACTATGGAAAAAGTAAAAATCCACACCTGCAAAAAATTAAGAATTTCAGATTATTTTTTTTCCTAAAAAGGTTCTTAAAATCTAAACAAGACAAAGAGTAAGAAGATAGGAATGAAAAATTCTGATGACTACTAAGTCATTTGTTGGCAGAGATTTTTGTTTGAAATATCAGGCTTTCAAAACCAGTGTTTTCCATTTGAGCTTAGAGGTGATAATGTGAGTACATGACAGGCATATTTCTACCTTTGGTTTTATTCTCTACTAAGAGTAAATTTTGTAATGCTTTTGTCAAAAGCTGGATTTCACCAATGTTAACTACACAAACGACAGTGCTCCAAGGGGAAGACTGCCCAAACACATGGCTACAACTTAGCAGTTGCTGGCTCAGACAATGAGTGTTGGTTGTTTTCAGAAAAAGCTGCATTATTAGCATGGCAAAAACTCGGGCTTGAAATTTGGCTATCATCAGTCTGGACTAAAGAGAATAGCTTTAGACAGTGGGTTTTGAAAATCTTGGTTCCTTGCATCTGATCCCAAGCAAAGCGCACTACATTCTCTTTGCTTGGATTATAACCAAGTTCTATTGTTATAGTTTAGCAGCTCTTGAAAATCATTTCAGGGCATCTCCTGTTGTCCTAAAACAACACCTTTTACTATTCAGTCCCTGCCATCAGCACTTTTTGTTTTCATAATATATCAATAAAACCTTTACTATCATTCAATCAGTGTAAAGTCTGTGCAGTCTCATGTACTGTACATTTCTTGATTAAAAATTTATGACAGTTCTAAAGCCAACTGATCAGCAAGATGATTTTTTAAACATATACATGGGTGAAAGTATTTTACTAAAAAGGAGATATGAAAAAGTAGATCATTATTACTGAAGAAGAGATTGCTTTATATTTTTATCTTCAAAATGCAGCTGAGAAGATCATTATGAAGAAAAGAATGTCATTTTTCAAAAGAATTTGTGGCAGTAACAGCTAGTGAGGCATTTTTTTATTTGCTTCAAGAGGGAATGCCAGTTACATAACACTTTGGCAATCATTTCAGGGCACAGAATTCGGGGCTAGATGATGAGAAAACATGCAAGAGGGCACAGATTCAGAAACTTGGTTTAGAAACTTCTATAGCATTGGCTTTTACAGATTTCCTGTGTTCCGTATAGTGAATAATAAGGAGTACTATTGTTCAGATAGAGTAAGTGTATCCATGTGCTGCATGCTGCAGATATTTTCGTCTTCCCCTGATAGGTATGAAAGCTGTCTCTCAGTATATAGAAACATGATTTTGAGCTGTAATAATATATTAGCTTTTGGGAAGAAGTCAAAAAAAATCCAGAGAAGTTTTGTTCTAAGGGCAGGATGTGTAGAACAGTTTCCATTCTGGTACTGGGGGGGGAAAAGTTAAACTTAATTTACAATGGTGAATGCATGTTTCAAGCTAAGCTAATTGAATTTCATCTACTTGTCCGCCAGTAGTCATGACTCTTTTATTTATTTTTGTTTCATTTTCTCCCCAGTGGGCTTCACTTGTTGGCACAGATGGATTCTGATATCAAAGGCAATTTCCAGTTGGCTTTAGGATAGCTATTATTTAATTGTTCCCTTTAACTGTCTTTTCTCTGTCACCAGAAGCTTGTGAAAACGCTTGTATTTAAAGAAGGCTGTGAGCCAAATTCCCTGCTGGGATATTTCTATGGAGCTACACTAGTAAAAAATTTCACCTAGTAAATTCCACTCTCACTGCAGTATCTTAAATTTCTTTTTTATGATAGCCTGTAAAACCTTTATGAAAATAACCAACATCAATACCCTGACCAAACCCCAATACCAACCTAGCAAGCCACAGCATCCATCACTTAGAATCATAGAACAGTTTGGGTTGGAAGGGTTCTTTAAAGGTCATCTAGCCCAACCCCCCTGCAGTGAGCAGGGACATCTTCAACTGGATCAGGTTGCTCGGAGCCCCGTCCAACCTGCCCTTGAATGTTTCCAGGGATGGGGCATCTACCACCTCTCTGGGCAACCTATGCCAGTGTTTCACCACCCTCATGGTAAAAATTTCTTCCTTATATCCAATCTAAATCTACCCTCTTTTAGTTTAAAACCATTACCCTTGGTCCTATTGCTACAGGCCCTGATAAAAAGCCTGTCCCCACCTTTGTGATAAGCCCCCTTCAAGTACTGAAAGGCTGCAATAAGGTCTCCCCAGAGCCTTCTCTTCTCCAGGCTGAACAGCCCCAACTCTCTCAGCCTTTCCTCACAGCAGAGGTGCTCCAGCCCTCGGAACATTTTTGTGGCCGCCTCTGGCCCCGCTCCAACAGCTCCATGTCTGTCCTGTGCTGAGGGCTCCAGAGCTGGGTGCACGACTCCCGGGGGGTCTCACCAGTGTGGAGCAGATGGGCAGAATCCCTTCCCTTGACCTGCTGGCCACGCTGCTGGGGATGCAGCCCGGGATACGGTTGGCCGCCTGAGTTGCGAGAACACATTGCTGGCTCACGTCCAGCTTTTCATCCACCAGTACCCCCAGGTCCTTGTCTGCAGGGCTGGAAAAGGGCTCAAGGCCTGGTGCCAGAAAGCAAAGCCTTTTGAAGGAGACAGCCTGTCTGAAGAAGGACATGTAGCTTTGTACCTCCTTGTGTCATTGCTCACCAAGATAAGAGGGCAGGCGCTGGCAGGGACGCTGCAGCATCCTTCATTTTACTGGCCACGACAGTTATACTGAGAGACAGTTGCTCAACAAGGTAATTTGGTCTGTGAAAAGGGATAAAATCACAGAAACAAGGTGAACTGGGGCACTGGATGTCAGTGGCACCTCAGGAATCCCCATGCCATGTTTCACAGCATGGGGTAAACCTGTCCTTAATTTACATGCTGAACCGCTTTGGGTACAGTGCTGCTTGTGTCGGGGCACATTGTACTTACGCTGGTAGGAACAGGTGTGGTGTCAACTATGTCATTGTAAAAAATGTTCTTTGAGTAGCTGGTGGCAATGAAAGAAGAGACAGTTTGTAATCCTACCTACTTCCTTGTGAGGGAGGTTCTGGAGATAATTTTTTAATATTTGACAAACAGCGCAAGGGTATACCGAAGACAAAATCACCCTCTTCCCAACTAGTGGATCAAAATCTGCTGTACCTTTCTGAGGGTTGACAGGGCATGAAGAGGGTTCAGAGTAGATTTAGACATATCCTGTAGAATATGACTGCAAAATTTCTTTGTGTACCGTAGCTATTAAAGAGCTGTTGATTGACAGATGGGAAGTGTGTGCGTTTGAGCTTCAGAGCCTACAGTGTGTAAGTAGGGGAGCAGTACCCTGAAATATTGTTGCATTCAAGTGGAAAGCTGCAGGGCTAATTGGTCTTGACTCAAAATGCAATAGAAACCAGAACAGGAAAGATAATGTGGGGATATCATTGCAACAAAAGGAAAAGAAGGTCCTTTCTCTGAATATTTTTTTGCACACAGCAACCTAAATCTGACAAGCCATCAGAAATGCCAGAGACAAAGATATTTGCATTTCTACACACACCAAATGCTTAGAAGCTAAATTCTTTTTCTGTAAGATCGTGAGACCTCTCTAAACAAAGCCAATGCCAAGAGCTACCTATAGGAAACACCTCCGTTAAGAGCTCTCTTCTGAACCTTTTTGCATCAGAGCTTTGTTGATGTCATGTGCTCTTGCATGCGTGTTTTCTGCTAGCTCAGGGGTGCCTAATCAATCCTTCAGAAGATGTATTCCCAGGCCACTAAGCAAGACAATTAAGGATACACATCTGGTGTGTTTAAATGGTCCTGGAGTAATATTTATTTTAATGCTGACATATATGTCATCTTAGTAAATCCTTCAGTCACACTCTACATATAATGCTGTAAGCAAAATAATCCTATGGACAAATAAACATATGAATTCAAACTATAAACCTGGAAACTTTTATACGATGCAGTGGTAACACTCATGGATATAGTCGGGTGGCATCGTTTGTTTGCAGCTCGCTCCATGAAGGGACTTGGGCATCGCAGTGCTCAAACTTGTGTCCCGTGCTGAACTCAGATGTAACTCATAAACTATCAAATTAATCCATTTTCTGCCCCACACATTATAGGAGGGCAGAAAGCTCATGTAATGAGAGTGGGTCAATACGAATGAGTGTCTGCAAAAAAAGCACACTAAGCACATTGCTGCTGGCAACATCCTTGCAGGTGGATGGGGTAGGTGGGGTGAAAAGACATTTTCTCAGGGTGTCAGGCAGCTAACAGGGCTTTAGGAGAGTAACTCTCTTTCCTCAGTATTTACAGGAATACCGTGAAGTAAATTTGGGGTAGAAGTTGTGCTTTCTTTTCCTGTCACTCAGGTTCTCTGCAGAAGAAATTTTACCCTAATTTCTCATGCCATGCCTCTAGCCACAGCTCTGCAGGGTAATCTGACAGGGGAGAGCCACTATCTTGTACAGGTGGAAACTCTTCCTCCATACAGAGAATAATTTAAATATCATTTTGCCCAGAGTAAAGTGTACCCCAAGAACTGAAGTCTTACAACATTCATGAAAAAAAGGGGAGGCCTGAGCTTCAGTCCTGAAGTCTAATGTTTAGCTGAAGCAGGAAGAAAATAACAATATCTGTGTTCCAGCAAATACGTAAATTATATTTGGCAGGGAAGAGTTTTGACAAAACTGAGTAAGAGGCATGCAGGCACACACAGGCACGGAGCTTGTAGCAAAGCTGTCAGGCCAGACAGCAAGTCAACCTGAGGACTGGAAAAGAAATCTTCCACAGCCCTGAAGAGCAGGTGGGAGAAGGGAGATGTTCGTATATTCCCATATGCTTTTACGTGAGTAGTGGCTGTGGCCCCAGTTCTGGCTGGATTGAATTTGCCATAAAGGGAGAATGAGGAATGGCCACTCTGAGAGTCCCAGCAAACCACCTCTGTGGTTCAGCCCGGGTCATGGCAGTGCGTGAAGAGAAACACAGGTTCTCAGGGAACTTCCGTGTGAAAGTCTTGCAAGAAAGATAAGCATAAAGTCTCACAATACATTAATTCCTGCATATATTAGGTGAGCTCACACAAGGGCACGTCTCTGAGCAGCCTCAGCCTCACGCTGCTTTCAGGTCTTGTAGGCACAGGAGATGAAACCCGACATCTGCAAATGCTTATGGCAGACTCGTCACATGCAAGCCTTGTTTGTCCAGGCAGGCTGTGCACACACGGAATTTCACCAGCGGTCTGATGACAAGTCCAAGAGGCCCTTTATGAAGGATTTGTTCTACTACTGCTTTAATAAACATTGCCTCTGTATCACAGGGATTATTAACCTCTAATACTAGTTCCATTACTGTATTTTCCTCTCCACCTCCAGAACAGGATTAGCTGTGTACATTAAAAGAAACCTTATTAAATAATAATAATAATCATCATCATCATCATCATCATCATTCTTTGTAGTCCTATTGTTACTGTTTCCATCCATTGACTGAGGTAATGAAGTAAGGAAATGAAATGTTCTTTGGTTTTGTGAATGCTAGAGAAATTATGCAGACAGATCATTTTCCAATCTTAAATCTAAATAATTCAGTTGCCATAGGATCAAAGTGTGTGTTACACTGCCCTCAGTTTTCCACGCATTGATTCATCCTTATTCCCCTCAGCACATTTTCCCTTTGATTTGATAATGCTCATAAAAGCAGTTGGCAGTAAGTGTGGTCAGCATCCAGATTGCTCATTATCACACTTATTGTTCTAAGCCTTATGTTCTCCTCCCCTTGTAACCATTTATACTTGAGAAGTAAAACCTTACCTTGTGTGTACATCTGTGTAAGCATTCAGAAGAAAGTTACATCTCTTGCATTCATGCTGTAGCATACAAAACCAAATATTACAAAATGGCTTAAGCTTTGTTGTTCTAAACCAAAATTCATGAAGTAAAATACAGTAACATAAAAAACAAATGTAGTCACTGGTGATGCTTGTACTCAACTCCCTCTGATATATCATAGCAGCTGCATTCTGCTGGAAAAATTAGACTTCTCAGAGTGAGGGTTTGGTTTACTGGCTGTATTTGAGGACCAGTGTAGTTCAACACCTGATGAAATTTGGTGTTACATGTCACAGACCTTTTATTCACCATTGCACCTTTCACAGAGCATTATTCTACAGGAGCCTATGGAGTTGTCCCTCATTAGTGGTGTGAGCCAGGCCTCAGCAATGTTCTTCAGTTATTTGCTAGCAGAGAGGAAAATATTCCTCATATCGTTCTATAATTCTGGTTTCTAGAGGCTGTACTTTTATAGAAAGTCCCACATGGAGGGACACAATTGGATGGCTGATAGGTCTTTTTTAACAGTGTATTACAAAAGCCTCTTTGTGCTGAAATCTTTCAAGCAGTTATTCTAATCACTTTACTCTATCCTTATGTGTGTGAATACATAGCCTTAAATCTCTTTCTATCCTCTTTTCCATAGCAAAGAGTTATTTGCTATTTATATCATGCCTAACAATGAGGTCCCAATTATACAGAAGCCTCTTGTTTCTATCACATTAAACATAAATAGCAATAAAAATAGAGTCTTTCCTATGACTAGTTCACTCAGGTCTTAACATAAGGTACTTGAACAAACATATTTTTGGCTATCATAATGCAGATTTTAATGCTTTTCCAAGTGTACAGTTTTTTTCTACTAGCTACAAAACTTGTTACACAGAAAGTTTCTAATTCACATATGTGCAGAACCTTGCAATCCTCTAATTCCCCATATTTTACAGTGTGCTTAAATTTCTTCTGGAAGAAAGAAAAGTGAGAGAAATTTTTTATCAGAACAAAACATATTTAAGGTTACATCTCTACATTTAGCTCCCACACTTGGTTTTGTTTGATTAACAAAATTGCTTTGAAAATTGCCAGATCTATTTGGAAGAAAAAGTTCTCAGGTTTCCTTGATTATGCACATCAGTTGGCTTTGCCACTGAATTCTTACTTCTTTTATCAATTGGTTAACGAGAGGATATTCTGCAGTTGTTTGAAAGAAAATCCTATTATAGAGAAATCTAGGGGGCCTGGGCACATGGTTGGCTTTGCTGCAATAGATGTGCCGAGATGGAAATTCAGAGTGTTGTGGTACTTTGGGGGAATTGTAACACTAAAATTCAAATCATGGAGGTAGGTGCAAAAGTGCTGCAAGAGGGACTGAAAAAGTTGGGGACATTGCTGAGGAGAAGGGAAAAAGAAACTCACAGCTTCACCTGCAACTTGGTGTCACAGCACCAGGTATCATCACAAGTTCTTCTGTCTAACAAGCAGCCCTCAAAAGTCTGACAGACTGTAGAACATTTTCTTCTTTAGATCCACATAAAGAATAACCATTCTCAGCTCAGAAGTCACGCAGCCAGTCCAGGATATATGAGTGCCCGGAGCTGAACTGCTTGTCAAAGTCAGTGCTGGCCCTTCATTGAACAGGCTGTGGTTTGGAGGGTGAATTTTGTTGGTTTTTTCTCTGAAATATTTAATTGAATTTACAGCAGGAAAAAAACAGTCCTTCTCTGTACATTAAGATGAAACACTAGCTATTTATTGTTAGCACAGAGTAAACCACAAAACCAAAGACAAAAATTTCAAAGGATTGTTTAGGCCACGTCCCTGGCCTGGTGCAGAATAGCTGCTCCTGCCTCAGCCCTTGCAGATGCTTGCCAAGCCTCTTCTGGAAAGTCCTGAGTTGGGCTCTTGCCTCCCTATAAATTAGAAAGTTTTTCCTAACATCCGGCCAGAATCTTCTGTCTTCCAAATTAAAACAATTTCTCTTTGTTCCTCCTGGTGGGCATGTAAAATGATTGATCTCTATTCTCTTTCTGTTCAAACAACCAGGACTGGTAAACATGTCACATAAACACACTCTCATCCAAGAAATTTCTCTGATTCATTGTTTCTCTTTTCAGTGGGAAGCTGGCCTGTTGCTGGCTGATGATTATGAGACCTTGCAAGAGGTCTAACCTGTAAATCAGAATTCAAAGGTAGAAAAAAACCAAAACAAAACCAAACAAACAAAAACCCCAAAACCCAACCTCGGCATCCCACATCAGGCACCTGCCCTTCTGCTTCCTTGAAACACAACCTGCAGTGACACAAATAATGAAATAGAGTCACACTGTGCTGCAGCATATTCCATACCAGAATATGTCCCACAGTGCACATTTGCTGTGCAAAGCCTGCACAATGCAGCCTTGCATCCCTCTACAGCATCTCCCGCATCTCTTTATCCCCTGCTTATCAGGTCATCTCGGGGGTGAAGGTCAGTGCCACCACGTAGAAGAAAAAGAGCAGAAGTGGGTGAGCTGGGATGCCATGGTTTGTTCAAGTCACTGCACAGGGAGGGCTGAAAAAATTTTTGGAGGTATCTGGTAGAATTTCTTGCTCCTTTTGTTGAGCCTTTGAATATGTGCACCGAGGCAGATGATCTGTGAGTAAAAGTGATTCACACTGAAATGGAATTTGATTACAAAATTCCGACAACCACAAGGAGATTCTGCTTTGCATTACATTGTAATTTCCATAATGTAGTCTTCCCTTTCAAACAATTAAGTACTTCTTTTTTAATGGCTAGGTGCTGAAATTATCAGATCCCTCCCTGTTCAACCTTATACATCAGAGAATAAAGAGCCTGATGTACACAGGACCAAGGAATCTGTGGGGTTTTGTGCCAACCACTCCACTAGCATAATCTGTGCTTTCTTCCTAGACTACGGATGCCATGCGGTGTGTGGCTGGCTGCTTCTGCATCCAGCTCTGTAGGTGATGGAAGACAGCCGGGTAGAGGTCACCCGTGCCAAGGAAGAACATGTGCAGCCTGTTTAAGATGCTCCAGGAGGCACATTGGCTCAAGATGAGGCAGTAACTCATTCTTTCAATTTTTTCACTCAGTCACAGTATACAGAGCAATAATCCTTCATTTTTCGATCAGTAGTCATTCAGTTTTTGTAAAGCAGCTACAAACTTGGAATGTATCTGTATGCAGTGTCCATGGCAGTGTTGGCAGCGGTGGGCTACAGGGGAGGCCTCTGTCAGAAGAAGCCAGGGACTGCCCTGTGCTGGACATGGTCATCTCCAGCCAGCTCCAATGGACTCACTGCAGGACACAGCTGAGCCCATCAGCCAAGCTGGTGGTGCCTCTGGGAAACGTATTTAAGAAAGGTCAAGATGCCGCACAGTGGAGAGAGGAGCGAGAAAAAGAAGTGTGACAAACGTCCCTGCAGACACCAAGGTCAGTGAAGAAGGAGGGGATGAAGGTGCTCAAGGCACCAGAGCAGAGATTCCTCTGCAGCCCATGGTGAAGACCATGGTGAAGCAGGCTGTGCCCTGCAGCCCATGGAGAACCACGTCAGAGCAGATAACCACAATGCAGCCTGTGGAGGACTCCACGCTGGAGCAGGGGGATATGCCCTGAAGGAAGCTGTTCCCCATGGAGGACCTACACTTGGAGCAAGGGAGAGGTGTGAGTAGGAAGGAGCAGCAGAGAGGGACTGTTATGGACTGACCATAAATCCCCATTCCCCATCCCCCTGTGCTGCTCAGAGTGGAGGAATTAGAGGAGCAGAGGAACAAAGGAGCAAAGTTGACCCTAGGAAAAAGGAGGGATTGGGGGAAAGTAGTTTTAATTTTGTCTTTCTTTTTCACAATCCAAATCTATTTAAATTAATTTTTTTCCCAAGTCAAGTCTGTTTTGCCCTTGATGGTAATTGGTGAGTGATCTCTCCATTTTTAACTTGACCCATAAGCTTTCCTGTGTTGTGTTCCCCGTCTTCCCTGTTGAGGAGGGAGAATGACAGAGCAGCTGGGTGGGTGTCTGGCAGCTGGCCAAGGCAAACACACCACAGAATCATTGCACTCAGTGCCTGTAAAAAAATACTGTGAAGTATTTTTGAGGCTGGGATGAACTACAGGAGTCACTATGCCTTTTTGATTCTCAAGATTGGTTCACCAGCATTTGTGCATGCTATTGCATTTTAGAGACTTTTTTGCTTACCATCAGTTCTGCGACCAGCTTCTGAATTTCAAGGCTTTTTATCTTTGAAGAGCAGACATCCCTCTTCTGATCTCTAGTAGATTTTTTTCCCTTTGAGCATATTACAGGTAGGCTTGGTAACACCACTGATTTGAGGTTTTCCAACATCTTGGATTATAAATTCCTGGTTTCAGTTGCTTATGACATTGCTGAGCTTCAGCTTTTGGAATACATGGGTTCTGTAGTGCATGTATACTGAAATATTTTTAGAAAATATAAACCAATGTATTTTAGCCACTTTTGAAAATGAAATAATGGAAAAATGTTATTTTGTCAGTCATAAAAATGGAATCATTCAGAAGTAATAATCCTGAAAATGGTTTACTAAGGATGAAAGACAGGTGGTCCTGCTGTGGCACTATCCCCAGCCTTTCTGAATCCACTGTTCCTTCTTGACGCACTCATTCCCCAGTCTCATATCTAACTTCTAGGGGAAGTAGTATTTTCTTATGATTGAATGGAAAGGAAGAGCTCTCTGTTCATTTCTTGGCACTTCATCAGAACCATTATCTTTTGAAATGATAACTGTATCTCCACTCCCTGTATTTTTTTTTAAACAGCTATTTCCTTTCCCCCATCTTTTGTCTGACCTGCCAATTACATATGTATCAGGACTGAACTGCCATCTGTGTGTTTGTGGAATGTTTATTCCACTAAAGCTGCGCCTTAAATTGATAATTTTTTATGTTGTCAGAAAAATATAATCTGGAAAACTAATCAAGACCTAGAGAGTGTGGATAAAAGAAGAGAGTAGTATCAAAGGAGGCACACTGGAGTTTATCTGAACTGCATCAGGAAATCTATGCGGGGCGCATGAAGTGGTAGTTATCACTAGTACGGGTTTATCTCTCTTCTTCCCATGTAATACTATAGATTCTGATACAGGAGGGATATCTTTCCATCTCTTACTGCCTTGTTAAACTGCACCCACAGCTATCAGATCTGAATGTAAGGGCTCCACAACACAGTGTGATATATCTGATGCATTTCAAACTGACATTATTAAAAAGAATAGTAGCACTGGTAATGTAGCACCTTATACTCCAGATAGTTTTTAGGATGCTGTACCTAAGGAAGACTGAAAAAGAAACCAGGGCTTTTATCAAAGAAGAAGTCTTAAGTTGCTGAACGAATGAGAAACTTTATATAATGCAGTTTTGTGGACAGGTAGAAGTTCTAATGTTAAGCTATAAAAGACTGAAAAATATTTGATAGAGTACGTTTTTTCAGATGAGATCCTGTGGTTAGTTTCTTCATAACCTACATGGGGATGTGGAGCACATGTCATTTAAAGAAATGACATGGGTCATTTAAAGAAATCCTAGTCATCATTAGTATTACACATTCTTCTGTAAGCACAGGAGACTATAGCATCACAGCTCAAAACGTAGGTCCTTCATGGATTAGCTAAATTATATGGATTGTCAGCTGGTGGTAATGTAACAATCCAGGCTCTACTTTATGAAATCTAGTTTAAAGTTCAAACTATCATGTATTTACACAGCACATGTTTTAGAATGACCAATACACAACTACAGAGCACCATACTCATAATTCATTTTCCTTGGTATTTTGACTACTGGTTATCTGGAGAATAAAGTCATCAGAATTAATACACAGGTTTAATCACATCAGTTGTTTCTAACCTTCAGACATACAAAATTTGCACAAGGTGAGCTTATTTATAGGCTGTTGGACATTACTGTAGGGGTGCAGTAATGAAGAAAGGGCACTCCAAGTTCTGGTAATTGTTTTCTTGTCTTAAATGTTTAGTGCAATGTTTTTCCCTTCCATTTTGTTTTGTTGTTGAAGCATACTAGTGGTTTTAACAGCTGGTTTCCTGGGCTAAATGTAGTGGTTGCTATTTTGTTGGAATGGTGACATTAAACAAGACCATTGCTTGAAAATTTTCCTCTTGTCTAGGGTCAGGAGTTCAAAGAACTAGAAAAGTATTAGAAGATTGAGCTGAGTTCTGAAAAACGAGCTTTATCATGGGGGTATAATGAAGAACAGTCTATTTGGCCTATTCAAAAGAAGGTTAAAAGTCTAAGATCACAATGCAAGTAGTATCTAATTGTGGAAGAATTATGACTCTTCAATGCAGAATAGAGAGATTCAAATTTTAGAGGCGTCAGCTTGATGCACTTGAATACACAAGTTTTAAGTGAGGATAACTAGCTGTTGGAACAACCTCTTAAGTGGTGTGACAGCTCTTCTAATCAAGTTAGAGTGCTTTTTTAAAAGACAGATTATAGCTTAGTGTTACAGCCTTGCAGAAATGATTGGTGAAGATCTTTGGTCTGTGTTGTGCAGCGGAGTCAGGCTAGATTATTATAATGGCCTTTACTGTCTGTAGTAATGTATGTGGATAAGATTTCATCATGGCTAAGGTCAGATGTGGGTGGCATAAGCGAGTAACTCCTTTAGAGCCTTTGTGTCAGAGGCTTTTCCATGCGTTCTCCCTTACCTCCCAAGGGAGCAGTGGGAATAGTGTTCTTCACATTATAGGCTTAAAAAGAAACAAAGTGATCAAAAAAAATCCCTTTCATAAATGTCTTGGAACATTTCATAAGAGAAGTTAAAAATATAAAATCAAAACCATTTAAACTAGTTAGACAGCAGTGCTGAGTGCACAGAAATTAAACAGGCTGCCCTCGGGAAGGTTTCAGTATGTTCCTCGATCCCAGTTCAGCTACAACTTTCTATAATTCATCTAAGGAGCAATCTTTTAAGTCATCTAAGGTAAGGAAGGAATCTTAAAGAACTCACCTAGTACATTCCTCAGCCTAAAGGAAGAATCCCCATGAACCATCACTGACTGAAAACCTGGCCTAAATGCTTTACTGAAGGAGATCCTAACCTATTGCAATGTGCAAAACTTGTAAGAAGTTATTTTTTTCCTAACACTCCTTTGCAGCAGACTTTAATATTACTCTAAGTCATTAGTATCTGATAAAAAAAATTATGTTTCCAATACAAATTAAACTAAATCTGGCTAAAGGGGGAGGTCTCAGATGGCTGGAGGATCGCTAATGTAACACCCATCTACAAGAAGGGCCGGAAGGAGGATCCCGGAAACTACAGGCCTGTCAGCCTGACCTCGGTGCGGTGGAAGATTATGGAGCGATTCGTTCTGATTGCACTCACCAGGCATGTGAAGGACAACCAAGGGATCAGGCCCAGCCAGCATGGGTTCATGAAAGGCAGGTCCTGCTGGACCAAACTGATCTCCTTCTATGACCAGGTGACCCGCCTAGTGGATGAAGGAAAGGCTGTGGATGTCATCCACCTGGACTTTAGTAAGGCCTTTGACACTGTTTCCCACAGTATCCTCCTGGAGAAACTAGCTGCCCATGGTTTGGATGGGTGTACTCTTCACTGGAGTGTTGGTCTCTTCTCCCAGGTAACTAGCGATGGGACGAGAGGCAATGGCCTCAAGTTGCGTCAGGGGAGGTTTAGATTAGATATTAGGAAAAATTTCTTTACTGAAAGAGTGGTCAGTCATTGGACCAGGCTGCCCAGGGCAGTGGTGGAGTCACCATCCCTGGAGGTACTCAAAAAAACCTGTAAATGAGGCGCTTTGGGATATGGTTTAGCAGGCATGGTGGTGTTGAGTGGATGGTTGGGCTCAGTGATCTTAGAGGTCTTTGCCAACCTATGATTCCATGATTCTGTATAAAACAGCAATGAAACCAAGATAAGGGCACATACACATAAGACAGATGCAAAGGAGAAATATCATGAAGGATTTTTCTGTGGAGATTTGTAATGATTGACCCCATGGCCATCCAATGATGTAATCTATGAAACTGAAATTCTAATCTCTCTGTCCTCTTCATTAGATAGGAACATTCTTAGGGTTCAAGTTTGTTGCACATCTCTTAGAAGTAAATACACTGAAGTGGAAGAAAAAACCAGAACCCAGATTTTGAGGTGCAGCAGAATGAGGGTCCCCCAATGCAAAAGGGCTCTGTTTAATGACTGACAAGTTTTCATGAGAAGAAATATATTTATTCATTATTTTTTCCCATTGTCTGCAACCTACAGGCTCTTGCCTTGAAGCTAACTACTGAAGTGAAACCCTCATGTCCAAGGGGAGGAGATCTGGGATCAGTGGTGAAGTTGAGCAGAGAGTTTACTGAAAAGGCAGGTTGAAAAATATATCTGGCTTTGGGATGAGTTTGTTTAGTATTTTTAAGGCTCCCCGAAGGGAAATAGTTGGTCTTTCTGAGTAGGAGGATGTGACCATATTGAACTGTGTATGTAAAAGCTGGTCAGTGTCTGTTGCTTAGAAAAAGGGTTAGAAATCAAATCAAATGCTTTTGGAAACAAAGATATAGATGCTTCCTATCATGTCTTTTTTTGTGACCTTTTATGTCAAACATACAACTGCAGGAGGCTGCTAAGAGCTAGTTTCCCTTAAACTTTCACAGTCATTCGCCAAGATGACAGCTCGAAGGCAAAAAAGTGTAGTCAGATAAACAAGCTTTCTATGAAGGACAGAGGAATGCAAGCATGTAGGAAGAGGAGAAATTTAAACTTGTGTAGCACAGATGTGAAAAGAGAGAAAGAAATAGTGCATAAAGAGCATCTTTTCTCCACCTCAGAAACCACCACAAAGAAACAAGAAGAGATTGCAGCAGCCGTTACAAGGGGTCTGCTGCTGGACATGAGCAGTAGGGATGAAAGGGAGCAGTGGTTTGATCATAAGGTATCCAGTAAATATTCTTTCATATGTTTTGTCATCGTCCTTTTACCTCCTCAGTAATTTTCTCATCTACTAGGAAGTATCTGCTTTCTGTTTTAGCTATTATCCTGATTATGTAAAGGGGCAGTTTTCTTTCTACAAAGTCGGACCTCTCACTGCTGTATAGCCAAGGTTTAGACTCCTCATAACAGGCATAAGCCCATTAAACAAGAATCTCATCCATACTACTGTCCCTCTGAGAAATTAATTCTGATACCCAAGGCTTGGAAAATTATGCAAATGGTTTTAAGCACATTCAGGATTAAAACTGGAAGGCTTTACGCAGCAAGGCTGAAAGCATGACAGTCTTTTTCACAAAAGGGCCTGAAGTCAGATAGCAGATTATAGGCTTTTGTGAATCATAAGGGAAAAGAGATGGGACTGGTCAGGAAGAGATTGACTGTGTAACCTACCCAGGATGATTAATGAGGTCCTCTCAGTATTTAAAAGAACTAGGTAAAAGTCTGTGTGATGTTTTTAACATTTCTGAAAGACCAAAATGTTAGGAAAGCCAGAGTGTAATTCAAAATCAAACTTTCTGTCAGCTTATGGATTTCCGTTACTATCTCATTCCTTTCATCCCATGGCTCTAGCAATGAGCAACAGAGAGATGATTTGGTTCAAATCCCACATGAAATCTTCAAATAATTAAATTAAGTTGGTCTTTTGGGTAAGATCCGGAAGATATCAAGTAATGTACCTCCTGCAGTTCTAGTAATTTTTAATGTCACCTTTAAAACCTAAGCACTGGGTGAGATGGTACAGTTGGATCATCACTTGACCTCAGGAGACAGAAGATATTAAAGGCACCTGAGTTTAAACAGCACTTCACTGTATGGTCAAGCATGAAAAAGCCCTGAAAGCACCCCTGGGAAGGATAATACTGCTTACGCTTATGTCCTAATCGAATCAAGTGAAGCTTTCAGGGCTCTCTGAAGCATGCTGGCCTTGCTTTCAAAGAATTTAGGGACTGTAATTTGTGATTATTTCCACCATCTTGGTAACATACTTATCCAAACTCTAAGAAATTGCACTTTCGTATTGATTGTGACTTTCTTTTTCTGAAGTTGGATTGACTTTAGTGGTACAAAAACATCATGATGGAATTGGTTAATTCAATCTTTAAGTTGCAGTGCAGCATTCAGAGAAAGCTTTTAGTCCTTAGGTAACTTGGCAAATCTAATTTACAGTTTCTGGTTCAGGGACATGTTTTTGTGATTCCTGCTATTCATTTTGTGTTATGCTTGCTGCTCCTTGGTATTCTGTGTGGAAGCTGAGAGTTAAAAAATGTGTGGTTTTTTTTACTTACAGGTTTTGTTAATTAGAGGGGGCAAATGAAGGGGAGGGAGGTAGACAGACAAGGGAAAAAAGAGACAAACAAGGAGAACACTCTACAGGCTCAGTACACTGAACAATCAACACAAGGATGCTTGTTTGGTGACTATGCAAGACCTCTGGCCTGATGTTAAGACTGGTGAAAATTTGAATTAAGTCTGCTGAAGACAGGAATGGAGGGAGAGATTTCTGTGGAACACTGAACTGAATGGTTGGTGTCACAAAGGGATCTGCCATTAACTCCAGTGCTGGGAGCTAGGCGCCCTTCTGTCCCAACATGCTTTTTACTGAGAAGCTACAAACCACTACACTGAGTAAAATTTTGTCTTTCAGTGCCCTCTTTCTTTAACAGTTGAACACTTCTGATACCACCCAACAGAAGCCTTTCCTATATGTATGTATGTAAAACACAGGTACTTTACAAGACATTTTGGCTTACATTGGGAATTTACAATGGAATTCTCTTTTCACCTTTGCTGAAGCAAAACCATGTGGGCCAAAACACTAATCCCCCTCCAAAAAAAAGTTTCAACAATCAAGAAAGCAATTTAGGAAAAATGTTCATCAAAATTGTCTCATTTTTTACTAGCTCTCTCTACCGTTTGCGTTCATTGATACACCACCCGCAAAAGCTAACTGATCAATCCCAGGGATAACCAGAAATAGTAGTGAGTAACTTTGAAGCTATTCCACTCCAGGTGAAGTCTTTTGCTGATAGCAGATTTCTGCTATGTGTTCTTCCAAGTAGGATTTCTCTGCCCAGACTTTGCGTATGTAACTAATGTTTTAATCTTAGAACTAGCTACTTCTATCAGATAGCATTAGCTTAGCATTAGCTTCTGACAGAACAGTGCATTGAACCCAAAAATTCAGATTTTACCTGCCGACAGGGGCACACACTTGCAAATTGATCCATGGCATTGACCTTTGCAACATAACACAAATCAAGACAAACGACTGTCTCTCTGCATCAAGTTCCAGTCTTTGAAGCCCGAGCCTCTTCTTCACTCAGTGTGAAAGCTGTGATGAGCTTCACTGCAGCAAAGCCCAGCTCGTGAGCTTATATATCCTATATCTCTGTGCGTTACTGTTGTATGGAACAGTTCCCACAGGCTTCAGAGAGGAACAAGAACATACATTCTGTACTGTTTCCATGATGCAGTTTATCAACAAATCTACTAAAGTCAGCACATTTTACTCTTTATTATAAAGTTCCTTGTGAAACTGATTTAAATCTTCAAAATATTTGTTTTTTGTAGCTCTTCTAGCCTCAAGTTTATGATAAAATAAATCCAGATCATTTACAGCATGAAATTTTGTTGGTTAGCTACTAATACAAGTGCTGAAGTTGTCTAAAACTCAAAACAACTCAATCAGTGTAACATCTGGACTAAGCAGCTGGGCCTCTTGGACTCACAGCTGTCCTGTGTGGGAGATTGGATCAGGATTTGTAGGATTTTGGTCACTGATTGACCAAGATCCTGCAAACACTGGGAGGACTGGAGGATTCACTGAAATAACTGACTTGTGGCAGGCTAAGTAAGGCTACTTGCAGCTGTAAAGGCAGAAACATGTAATAATTACTCTCTTCCTCAGTTCATTCAGCTGGAAAACAGGGGCCATGATGTTTGCCTGCTTCTTAAGGGGCGGTGAGGCTTAATTAATTAGAATTTGCAAAGTGTTTGGGGATTTTTGCTTGAGGGCATTTTACATACAAAATGTTTTTCCTTTTAGTCTTCTGAAATCATTAATTGTGCTATAAAAGCCTCAAATGTCATAAGTAGGAAGTGAGCTCCACTGCAATGTCAACGAGATAGTACACATAACCAAACACCCCAGTAATTTCACAGCAAGATAAAGGAAATGTGCACAAGAGGCAGAAGAGAAACACTCAGAGAATCATACATTTCCATGGGGCTAAAGAAAAGCTCACCAGTTTTAAACTGGTTCAGTTGCTTTGGATGTGTAGTTTTCCCTGTAAATTAGTAAATTTGGAGATTGTATTTTTGCCTTTCCATACCTTCTGCACTGAAATATTTCCATTATTACTTGTCTCAGGCCTTGTTCCAAGCTATTGCACGCTTCTTTTTACTTCAGACTTCTTCAGGAATGAGTTATCTGCATCATCTTTCCAAAAGAATCTATGAACATCTTGGTCATTTTGTTAAACTTGAAGTTTAAATATCAAGATTGAATTTTCATTCATCAGTCTCCAGTCAAGTAAGCCATCACTACAATATCTCCAGAACAATATATTAAATCCTGGTTTATAAATTTGGCATTGAATTTTCATGCTGACACATGGCTAACAACTACAGACATTCTACTTTGCTAATGAATGGCTCTGAAGTCATGAAGCAAACTAGCATCTTACCACTATAACAAACATTTATAGTCCAAAAACCTGGGGTTTGGTTCAATTTTATTACTAACTTATTGATATAATACTGCATCACTGTGATTAGACAGATTAGATTTTCAATTTCATGATTAGCAAATAGAAGGCTCTTGATCTGCATTTCTTTTTTCACCTTTATATATTTTTATTCTCCACTCTTAGAGCTGAATATTTCTTGTTAATTTTTTCTATTTTTCATTCAACAAGAGTATTTAGGGTTTCACTATAGTTGAAGCATCAGGAAATAAACTCCCACTTCATAATCAGAGCAGAGGAAACAGTATAAAATGTTTAAAGGATTATTTTTCTTAGGATTGGAGACTAGCTTCCTGTTACATTTTGCTCACCTTTTTCAAATTGCATCATTTGACTGTTGCAGACTAAAACTCGACAGGCATGGAAGATAACATTGACAACTTGTTTTCAACTTATGGTTGATAACATTTTGAAAGAGCAACTGAGAAAACCAGGCTTGTTTTCTGCAGATTTAAATTTACCATTCACTTGCCTGTGCCACTGTTACAAATTTTAGTGGATATTTAAGGACTCCAAGAGGATTGCATATCAATGATATGAACAGACTAGGTGCAACACATTAAAAAGTCTGTCTGAAAACCCTCAGCTCAGTAAAATCAATCCGAGCTTTATCCTTCCATTTCACAGTATTCAGATTTTGGATCTTGGAAGTATTACTTTGTTCTTAAAAAACCAAACAAACATATGAAAGGAGATAATAGAAGTGAGAAATGAACTCTTTTGCAGTCTGCCTGCTGTTTAGTAAGCTAAAGTTGTGCTGATACCTTCAAATGATTTCTGAGAATGGCAGGGAGGAGTCCTTAGTGATGTTCAGTCCAGCACTTTGCCAGCACAGCTGCATATTCTTTCTCAAAAATATTATATATATCCTGTACCTGATGAGAAACCAAAGTGCTTGCAACTAAAGTACCGATTTTTCAGCCTGATTTGGGAAGATGATAATTAAGCAGTGGCAAGTGCCGAATACTTTTTTTCATATAAGAGATTTAGAAAGCCATAAAGTCAAGTCTTGTGGAGAGGATTGTCATGTTTCTCAACTCCTCCCCACCAAAAAAAAACAAAAAAAAAGACCAAACAAAAAAATGGTATGTCACAGCCTCTTCCAAAAACAAGCTCTTCTCTTTCCCATCAAAATACTCACCTGCCTGCCTCTGAAGCTACTCTACTTCTACCAGCCTCTCAAAACTAACCAGGAAGGTCTGATGGGAAGGATAGCCAGCAAAATGACAAAATAAGGGATCAGTCATTTTCTTTGACATCAAGGTTGGAGTTGGCTAAATCCGCTGACCTCAGTTTTTTACCAGGTTCACATGGAGGCGAATCAGGTACAAAAGCGTTAGACAGGTAAAGTGTGAACACATCGGCCTGTCTCCTACTGCAAGAGTGGGAAGTAAGGGCTCAGCTGTGACAGACCTAACTGCTTCATCCAGACAGTACCAGTCTTGTGTACTCCAGCAGAGCCCTCACTGCTATGGCAAATTAGATTCTATCTCAGGGCAAGCTCTGAGACACTGAGTACACAATATGCCATTAAAATCAATGGACCTGCACCTATTTACTAAACCTTAGTGTAACAAGAGATTATTCTTTACCCATTTAGCACTACAAAAAATAACCACGACATGAGGGAACTTTACTGGCTCAGGCCATGTTTAATCTAAAGTTAGAGCAGAGTGCTAGAAAGTGAATTGATTGCTTCAAAGCAGTAAGAGATAGTTTATTCAAGCAATGTCTTGCAATAAATATGTTCAGTTTTTAAGAGCTTGTAATTTAGCACTACCAGGACCAGAGAAACAAATATCTCTGATTTCTGTGAGAGGTTCTGGGGCTTTTCACACACAGACCATCCACTAATGCTTCACACATGTCAGTAAATGAAATATTGTTTCACATGCTGTAGCAAGATGCTAAAAATGGGAATTGCGGATCCCAGGACTATAGCCAGACATCAGCAGAAATTATTGTCACTCTGTGCAGTAGCCAAGTTGTGGGTGGTTAAGGCACAGACCTTCAAAGCTCTAGCAAAGAGATTGGAGGGTGTGTGATGGGTAGGGAGGAGAGGGACTTTGCCCCTTGCTTGGGGAGGAAGATGTCAAAGGGCCTGATATGGAATCATAGAATCATTAAGGCTGGAAAAGACCTCTAAGATCATCAAGTCCAGCCAACAACCCAACACCACCATGCCTACTAAACCATGCCCTGAACTGCCATATCTACACGTTTTTTGAACAGCTCCAGGGATGGCGACTCCACCACCTCCCTGGGCAGCCTATTCCAATGTCTGACCACTCTTTCAGTAAAGAAATTTTTCCTAATATCTAATCTAAACCTCCCCTGACGCAACTTGAGGCCATGATATGTATAAAAAATATAATATAAAGACTATTTAATGTAGGGGGACCTCTCTGCTATGTAAGGCCTGAGGAGATTAACAGATAAAGGATTTAAGAGCATACACCTGAAGAGGAATACAAGCGAACATGAGCACAGCCAACATGGATGGAGGTGACAGATAGAGCTTGAAGGGCTGGTCCCTGATCTTCTACACCATGCACAAAATGACTCCTCTAATGAAGCAGAGAAGAGGGCAGTTCATGCATGCCTGTTTGTGTTTGGATTTTGTTCCTTCAGCTCTCTTGAACATATTTTAGATTCCAGCCACTTCCCTAGAAAGCTTCAAAAATCAGGAGGTGATTTCCACCCATCCTAATAAATAATTACATGCCACGATTTTTAAACCAATGGCACAATTGTTATTCTTTGTAAGGGAGGGTATGATACGACTCATTATTTTTGAGCTTGTGGAGCCTGCAATGATAGGAAAGCCACTGTATAAAGCTCAAGGGATAGCGACAGCATTTGGCTGGTTAATTGTACATAAAAACACTTTTTGAATTAAGACTTTGCAAGAAGCATTAATGTTATTCAATTAAATTTTGAAGAAAAAAAAATCATTCATCCCAGGTATTTATCTTACATTTTGTCATAACCCATAAAATTCAAGTATGGTTTCAATCTATGCAGTATGGAAATCTAGATAATATTATTCATTTTCAAATAGCCCTGATCTGGGCATCTGGGCAGCCAATTTATTTTTATGATGTTCTGTGTGATAAAGCAAGAAATTTTCAGAGTACTTTATAGCCATGATATGTTGGCCCACATATTTTTAATGAGGCATATTTTCTTTTGCATATTATTTGCTACAGAAATGATGGCTCTGAGATTGGTTGCATAAATCCTGTAACAAGCACTGTGGCACTTATATGTGAAGACAGGATTCAACATCATGAACTTTTTTTGAAATCTATGCTAAAATGATTAATAATAACATATTTGAAGCAAACGTAGGTATACAAAGTATTGTTATTTTTCAGATAACTCTATCTCGTATCAAACTGAAAATCAGACCATTCTGTGAAAGAATTAGTGAAATAATTTTAGAAGCAGTGCCAAACCTATTTTATGCTATCTGTTATGCGCTGTTATTATTTCATGGTAATCGCCAGATACCAGAGTGGATATCACCTAATGTGCTTCAGTTCTAAGGCCAGGTGAATAAATGGCAGCCCTTGGTCAACTTCATTCTTTGCCTGTTGTAGAGAAAACTTGGCTAAATGTTTCCCAGATGAGTGCCCTAATCTCTGGGTTGTAGATTCACTCCCATTTTGTTTCTCCCCAGCCAACATAGTTGTGGATTATTGAAATAATGTCATTATTTCATGCAAACCAGAGCATGAAGACACCCTACCCCAGACGAAGTAGTAGCCTTCTGACTGAAGTATTCCCAGTGGGGGCGTGGGTTCACTTCCCCCAGGCAGGGGAGGAAATTGAGCAAAGGCTTCATTTCAGCCAAAATTATTCAGAGAATTCCACCCACATTTGCAAATATAGGATTCAACAAAATAATTTCACTCCTTTCTGCTCCATTACTGCGAGGTGCCTTGAGAACATCTTTTCAAACTCTCCAGCATCCCATACCTCATGCAAGGTGTTGAGTAATGCCACTCTACATGAGTGTCATCCAGGCAGAACACCTTTCTTTCCATGCTGATGTTGCCTCTAGCGATTAGATATTACTCAAACAGTATTTTGGCTGGCTGCTAGAGGTCTATTTAAAAAAAATATTCTAACCAGTTATATATCCACATTAAACATTAAGTGGCCATCTCTGGGTAAATAATAAATTGGTTAATTCTAGCTAGGCACTAAGCAAAGCTATGTGTTACGCTATTTCTTTGTTTTAAAGAAACATAAGTGTAAGAGAAATGCATAATTAAATTCAGTCAGTACTTCAACAAATTTGTCAGTCTTAAAGTTAGTGTGTTAAATAAACATTTAGTTACATCTTCAAAGATTATTGTAAGCCATTAAATCCCCAAATTACTGTATGAAGCTGTTTTCATAACAGTATTTCATCGTTGAGGCAAGCAGTACTGCTAGGAAGTTTCTGGAGCCGTATCTTGAGTATTCATGTGAATAAGATGTTAGAAAGGTGACTTTATATAGAAAAATATTTACCTGATAGATTTAGTATCACATTCTTGTTCTCATTTTGTTTTTCATAGGACTACTCAGAAAAATTGTCAGTGTTAATGTGAAATATTCCTCAACCTGGCATGATAAAGCTTGTAATTATACCATGCTAAACCTGTGTAATTACTTCTAGCTGGTATATGGGGTAGTATATATAGCTTACAGTAATGAAAAAATGGCGTTCATGAAAACACTGCTGTTAAAAGCCCTGTTTTGGAGATATAGTAGTAGTTAATAGATGGGCATGTTGTTACACAGCAGTACATGCAGAATTATCTCCACCCACAGCAATGGAAACATTTAGCTGGAAAACTACCTATACCATAAAATTAGGTTGCTCAGGTAAATAGCAGTACTTCCCAACAGTCTGATTGTACAGCTGGTACCACCAGAACTTACAGACCCCTCTCAACTGAATGCTTCTTTAATCTCACTTTCCACAAATAAAATAAGACAGAGAATTACAACCACCAGAAATCAGTAAACTAAATGCTAAGATTAAAATTAATACTTATCTGTCTTTCTGTATTCAGCAAATACAGCACACTTTTGAAAAACAGTCTTCATTTATCCTTCTGCATCTCTACCAGCACAAGGAGTTATAAAATAATCACTGTTCAGATCTATTCAGGGTTCATCCCTCAAGTCCATCTTGACCACATCTCTACAGATGATGTCTAGTTGACAGCCACTCTGTTAAAGTCAGCGTGACTTGGTCGCAACAAGTAGTAGTACTCATCCTGACTTTTAACTGTGCTATGTAAGGTCCCACCCTCACTTAAGTAAAGGTAAAGACAGCTTTCAAAAACATGAAATCGTATATAATGAGCAATCCCCTCTGTCAAAGCAGGCTTGCTCAGGTTGCAGATGAAATATTTGAAAACAAGGAGGTTGCAGTGATCCCTGTTGCATTAATTCTTTTCTGTTCTGTGCCTATGTCACATGCCAGATGGGATCAGGGCTGCATGGAGAAAATATACAATCGTGCAACCCCATCCAATATCATGAGCAACTTTTATGCTTGCTGTTTTATCATAATTTCCTAGGCTTTCTTTTAAAGAAGAAGACATAAGAAAATTGCTTTTTCAGTTGTTTTTTTTTTTTTGACTCAGAAAAATGTCAGCACAGACAGCAGTCATTTCAGCCAGAGAACTAACTGCAATAACTAGGAGGCTGTCAAAGGGAGGACAGAACTGGCCCCAGGATAAAGCAAGACTTTTCTCATTGCCCCTTTTCAGGTTGGCGTAAAATTTTGAGAAGGCTGGAAAAGAAAGTGCAATAGATTGTTGGGCCTGGAGACTTTTAGGGTTATTTCTTGCTTGCAAAGGGGCTCAGAGGGGTGTGAACCACTGAAGTACATGCTTCGAACAACATTCGGTATTGTAACAAACACTGAACACCTGTAACCTGACTGTATTCTAGAAAACATTAAAGACTCATTATTAACATAGGAGGTATGAGTATTTTGCGAAGAGAAGGCTGAAAGAATACTGTATAGAAAAGTTCTGTCTAATCCACTATATATTTGGAGCATCTTTAATAAAAGTATTTATGACTATAGCGGTATCCCTTCCAGATAATTATATGGCAATCCTCAGAGTGAATCGCATGTTCTGGATATTGCCATTTTCAATACCGTTGTTACCGCACATAATACAAGGAAGTTCTGATTCTTCTGTATTCTCAGTAATCAATGTCTCTGTGGTAAAAAGCAAAAATCGTCATAAAATGAAGCCATGGTTTACTTTAGATCAAATCAAAGTGCATTTAAAATAAAGCTCAGTGACACCTTTCCTCTGTAACAGTTAGCCAGCACCTTAAAATTGCCTAAATGTGAAAAATGCATATGAAATATTGAAAGGCTGCACAGTATCCTGCTTTTCTATTAACCTCTAATGGGCACTGATGCAATAAAAAGTAAAAAAGCTGCTTGTTCTTTTTATTCCTTCCAAAAGAATGCTTTAAAGGTTACGCTATTTTGCAACATATTGAGATGTATTTATGCATTGCTCTCATAGCAAGATCTGGAGTTGATATAAATACAGGCTCCAAAAGATCTGCATCTCTGTCTAGTATTTCAACTATTCATGAACATCTTTGGAGTATTTTGAATAAAAAATAAAAGCATCTGAGTGGCGTTTGCATCATGGTGAAGTCCTACAGCTTCTTTACTGTAGGAGTAATAAATATAAAAAAGACAAGTCAGATGAAGAGCTTGTTGCAGTTTGTTTTTTATGAGTGTTAACAAACATAACGTGTAAGAGATGAGAAACAGAGATTGACAGAACTGTTCTCTCACTAAACTAAAAAAAAAAAGAGCACACTTCCTCAGACACATAGTCAATTTATAGCAAGCAAATGGGATCTGCTTGAAACATGACTTATGTGGACTTATAATCCAAAAGTGGGACCTGTCAGCTGACTAGACAGTTAGCCACTTCTTCCCTTCCCCCTTAAGAGAAGATAATACAAAAACGTGAACGTCTAGTTCAGATACGGACCAAATCCATGTAACCAATATGTGAGATGTTTCACCATACAGGAGTGCTGTGAATAAAATGTGAGATCACTGCTCTTCACGAGGATGTCATGGCATTGGCATCTCCCAGTGCCTTCTTCAGGCTTTCAAAGGTGTTAGCATGTCCCAGTACCTTCATCCAAGCATTCCTCCTCCCAGTTATGCAGCACTTGACGCTCCAGTTACCTGTGTTATGAGGCTCCCACTCTATGAGTGGGTGGACTTCAATGTTGAGGAGAAAGTCGTGCATGTTCAGAAAGTTTCAATGTTCCCAATGAGCCCTTCCTGTGAGAAAGCGTGTACTATTTAAGTAGCAGACAGTAATGGTAGGGAGGTGTTCCCATGTGCAAAATGCCATGAGAAGTCAAGATCTATTTTGGAGTAAAAAAATTATGGGTTGTCTTCACAAGGCAGACAAAGAGAAATCCTAACTACTCCACTAAGCCCAAAATATATGTAAGAAATTAAAAGCGTATTGTCTTGGAAAGTAGCTCGACACTGAGGATTTTGAAAAGTCTTCGCCGCTCAGACAATGCCGAACAGATCATGTTTGGGGAAGGAATTAAGTTAATGGAAACCAAATAAGGAAATTGAATAAGTCCTGCTCTTGGTTAAAATTGTAAATGGCAACATATTTTACAAGTTTTTACATTAAACAGGCAAGGCAGAATTTGGCCCTGGCATTAAAGCTACCTGGATGTAAATGAGGGTCAATATAGCTTTGTACCATTCTGCTATGTTTTTATTTTGAGGGAAAAAAAAACCTACTTTGATTGCAGTTTCACAGTTAGTCTTTTCTGTCAACACAGATGGTCAAAAATAGATGAAATACGTTATGCAAATATTTTCAGACGAAGTCTCTTTCCAGCTTACTCTTTAGCAATTGCTGGTATATCCTCCACCAGCCAGATGCTGATGTGCACTAATTTTATGTTTTTTTCCAGTGTGTCTAAATGTATAGCAAGTGCAAGAAAATATTGTTCAACCCACCCTCTGAGGACATCAGATTATTGTCCTAGTGATTCTCTCCAACTGTAAGTAGCTAAACATTAGCCATTAACTTCAAGCTTTCTCTTTCTTGCCTGATTATTTCTGAAATTCATGTATTTCTCAAAGACGTTTGATACTTTGAGAAAGGATAACTGGTATATTTAGGCTAAGTATCAAACTCAACAATAATTAGTTGTATAAACAGAGTGTTTCAGCTTTAATGCCTGAAGTAGAGCAATGAACAAATGAAATATATTTCCTGTCATACAAAAGTACCTGGTTTGTAAACAGACTATGAGGCACTGAACAAGCCAGTACAATTATTACATGTCAAAGTCTTTACTTTTAACTTCAATATTAAAACAAGAGTGTGGATATTTCATAGGAGTTGAAAATACTTTCTTCTGAGGTTTTCATGATTCTAAATGCAAATTTAAGCCAATCATAATATGTGATTGTTAGATGATTTAGCAATATCATTATATTACAGATTGATCAACACATTCCTTGCCGTGAGTTTCAACACTTTCTATGTGCTCCCCATTTCCCAGGGCTCATAAAATTCTCACATCTACTAATTGCTAACTGATCCATACCTTCATGCAAGTGGAAATACATCCTGTGAGGAGCTCTGGTGTCCTGCAGCTCACCCTGCCTGCTCCACTCGCACAGAATGGATCAGCAGACATTTCAAAAGCATGCAGTGACTTCAGCACAGGAAAGCTAGGTCACACACAGAAGTTATGAATATCCCACCCCAGAACCATTTTCACCACACTGAGGCAACTTGTTAAAGAGCCATTAATGAGTGTAATACCTGATCAATACTTGATTTGAAAGTCTTGCTACAGCAATTTTTGTAGACGTGGACAAATCTTCTTTGACAATCTCTTTGTACTACATGCTGTGATGCTTTTTGGTTTGAAACCCCCTTTTTGAGAAATAACAAAGGAAGAGATCAATCATCTTAAAAGTATCTTCACACTATTCTCTAGCAGCATAATAGATTTTTTTTTCCATGTGCTCAGGATCTGATTATATTCCCACCAGTTAACATGGATACAGGTACATGACATGCTATGCTACAAGAATTTTGAGGGCTGATCTTGAACATTGAACTGCTTTTTACAATATATTGCTTAGAACTGTCTGAGATCATTTTTATTGATGTTCACAGGAATAAAAGAATATTATTGGAAAGAGTCCAGCTGAAACAAATAAATACAAGATTCTTTAGATGTGTAGCTCCAAATTCAGTTCCAAGACTGAGATGTTTCTGAAACATGTGCACACACCCACTCACCCTTAAAGCAACGTTAATAAGCACCTCGATCCTAGGTGGCAGCAGCCAAACAGTCTCAATTGCAAACCACCCCCAATTACATTAACAGAAACATGAGTAATCCATACCAAGGAATGCATATGAGTCAGTAATGATGTGAAATTATACAGTGGCTCCCTAAAATAGTGACCTTTAGTTCATGAACTAAATTTTCTATATCTATTATAATTTTGGTTTATATCCACAGTTGCATGGTTATAATTTAACCTTGTCAGAAAAGACAGTGCATAACTGACTATCTTAGTGCTACAAAAGCCAAAGCCGGCAGATCACTATTTTTGACCAGAGGATTGGATCTTACATAACATTAAAAGTTTTGAACTACTTGGCAATCACAGATTGAAACACATCAATGTATAAACAGCTGAAGACAACACCTTCTCTTCTGTAATTCTCACTCACATGAACGGATTTTTCTGTCTCCCAGGTAGGTCAGAATTACTGTCTTAAGTAAACACCACAAAGGGTGAAGAAAAGTGAGGTGGAGGTATCTAACAAATGACATCGCATTTTGAGAATACTTTTGAGTCAACGTCTACAACATGTCCTGCTACAATTGGAATCATGTATAATCATGTCATCCAATCCCTTATGCAAATTCATCAAATTCCGTTTTAAAATGTCAGGGATTTTTACTTTGCTACTACACTGCAAAGTTTGGAAGAAGGTTCTCTTTAAATTCATGGGAGCTTTGTATTTATTTGTTCTTAAAATAACATCTGAAAATACACGCAAGTCTTGTTCGTGGCCATTACTGCAAACTACAATACCTGATTTCTTTGTAGGATTAATTCCTCAGAGCATGGGCTAGAATTCTGATTTTCTTTGAAGTATTCCATTTCTTACAGCTTCCTAGCTTTTTCTGTTCTGTATTTCAATTCTCTACCTGTTGATAAAACCTCCATTTTTGCTACCAGAAGATTTTTTTAGTACAAACATACCAGAACTGCAGTGAAAGTATCAGATAAGGTCTTTCGGACTTTATCCATCCTTACATGTAACGGTCATTTCTCTCTTCAGCCTGTTCCTTGATCAATTCAGTGTTTGCTCCATTCCTCAACTGTCCAAAATAACTGGTGAATGATTCTAAAACTGTTGCTGTATCTGATTTTATATAATCATGTCAAAAAAGGAATAAACAGCAAATTTGTAACATCTGCAGAAGAAAATGAGGTAGGACAAATGGCAAACAGTACTGAGACTGGAGAAATATGGTGACCGAGATCCTGTACTCAGTTCAAGTGCAAACATCCATGAATGAACAGATTTACAATACTGGAAGTGGAGTTGCTCTGAAACACTGAATAGTAAAATATCACTGTGAAAGCTGTTGAGGACTTCAATCAATCCCTACCAATTCATAGTCATTCCATATGCCTACACACGGACACCCCCATATAAAAACAAAACGATGAAAAACTTGGGGCACTTGGAGAAAAAAAAAACTGAACTATGTATGAATAGTGGTTATGGGTAGCACTGGAATTTATGGGATCACTGAGACTGTTCTCCATAAAATATGCTGGTTCACTCATACTGCATGTAAACCACGACTCACTCCTCCCCACTGATAGACTTGCTTTTGAGATGGGCTTGAGACAGTGGCTGGCTTAGAAGCACACTCTGGCTCATCCGAAACCCTTCATCCTTTAAAGCTGCCAGGCTTCATCCTGCTGTGTTGAACTGCTCTGTCACGAGTAAGCAGAAAAAGCAGCAACTTTGGTTCATGCAGCAGTTGCTGCAAAATGACTAATCAAGATTCCAGTCTGTGTAAACTCATATATAGAGTACCTTCAAAAATAGCCTGCCATATTAAGAGATGTCTTACTGGGCTATTTCTGAAATAATTCACAATTTTCGTATTGCAGCTTCGGTTCCAGTGTCTGAAATTCTGCCTCTGAAAATATTCTGAATTGAAGGCAAAGCTGTCAATGCAAATACTCCTAAACTCATCTCAATCTTTTAAATTCTGCAGACGTGAAGATTATCTCTTTTGAAATATCTAAAAAAGTCAGTTCATTTTCCCAAGCAATGGTTCTATTAAATTGCTTTATAGATATGGTACATTTATACCTTTTTATTACTAGTAATTACAATATATTACTATTCCTCTCAATAAAAAGATCATTACTTTATTATAGCAAAGCCTAGCATATGACTGGCAGAAAGTTTTTTATGAAAATGATGTTTAACATCTGACTCAATTGAAGTATTTTCTTAATGAAATAAAAATGCCAGTCATGTCATCCCAGGCCAACAAGTAATTTTGTGTTAATTGAAATAAGAGGTTTCATTTTATTTTTTCATTAATGGTCCTTAATTTTTAATTAAAACTTAGGTCAAATTTGATACAGCAATGCTTTATCAGTGTGAAAACTCACTTCTAGTTTTAAAAGTATCAATATGAAACATGAAGGATTTTGATACTTCTAAGTACTTAGCTGCCCCCACTTGTTTTTTTTCCCCCTAACAATATTAAATTAAGTCAAGTAAGAGTCTATAAATGGTCTGGGCATGAGTGACATTGCCTTTTGAGGCAAGCTTACCGTAAACTGAAAGAAAAGGGAAAAAAAAATCTACTTTAGCCTACAGGTTGGATTAAGTTCTTGGGTGTTGTTTGGCAGAAGACATTGTGGAAGTAGAGAAAAAAAGGACAATTTCTCCCTTGAAAAATTAGTTTATGACTTGGATCCCACAAAGTTTAATTGCAATTGATTGTATACTCTTTATTGGAGTTACTTCAGCTCTTTGAAGGACAAGGACTACAAGGCTTTTCCAGATCTACAGGCCCTCATCGGTGTCTTGCTCAGTGCAGGTAGATACCTAAATTATCTTCTATTCAGTGTAATCATGCATCTGAACTAGCCAGGCGCTTAACCTGTGCCTGAATGCCTTTGCAAGTCTCAGCCAAAACCCTTCCAGAATGAAGAATTAGGTTTATGCCAGAAGGAGACAGTAGGTGAAGTAGTTATCGGAAGTAGGACTGGGAAAAAGAACAGGATAGAATAACATTTTGAAAATGGAAATCTAATTTGCCAGGAATCTTGAGTATCCAAATACTCGTGAACTTGCAGCAAATGTCTCGCTTCTTGTCCATTATGTCCTGAGTAGGACTGAGCGCCTGCTCTTCTTATAGCTTGCAATGTGAGCCATACGTGCCCTGCTCTTTGCAGTATCAAACTCTCAGTGGACTGCACTGGTTATTAGATGCTTAAAATGAAAACAGCTTCTTCAGAATAGGAGTCAGCCAAGCTAGCATCATTTTGCTGTTACCCAGGACTGGACACCAAGGGAAAATGTAGTTACTCGGGGGGGGGGGGGGGGGGGGGGAAATAGAGAAGTCTTCAGATATCGAGCTTGTCTAAACAACACGGAGGTCAGCCTTTTTGCTTATATTCATGGTAGCTTTTGTCTTCTGAATTCAATGCCCATCGGAAGGTTGTCATTGGGAAATAAATGTTTTCCCCGTTTTTTACTCCTTTCTTCAGAGAACATCATAGAGTTTCCCAAGTTATAAACAGAGGATGCCTTTCTGATGAGCCTGTTTTCATCAGAAACAGGGGGGTTTTGCCTATTTCTGGGCTCTTTCCTCCTGTCTGAGCATGGAGGAATTCTGGCTTGCTCATAGTGTTGGAGGTTCCCCCACTCTCGATTCTGGTCCTCACACTGGTCCTCAGGAGTGAAAGAGGAAAGAAAAAGTGGTGTTACCTCCTCAATGCTCTTCCTTGGTTTTCTGGCCAGCTCTACTCCTGTCTAGAGTAGCCTCTGGTCAAAAAAAAAACGGTTGACTGTAAAAGCCAGCCCTCCTCCTGACACAAGTCTACATGCACGACCTGAAATGAAAGTGTGATGCATTAGAACATACTACTTCGTCACCCATTTTATACACCGCACTGACTATTTCAATCACATTTTAGCGGGAGGGGGACAAAGATCTCAAAGTAACTTACAGCCTTCTTGAAAGTCAAGGGCCAGACAGGAGACAGAGCCTGTGGGAAGAATCAGGGCTCTGTAAGGGGAACTGTAAGGATATTTCTACCGTTTCTGATGGGGTACTAGAAAAAAGGAAAGAAGGGTGATAGGATTCATCTTTTTCTTTGATCAGATCTAGATAATTCTTCCTTCTTTTGTTTTCCTGTGCACCCCTCCCTTCTCAAGCCTTCTCCATATCAAGAACCAAGATCTCCACCAGAATTGGTCTTGATTGGAGAGCAGGAAAAATAGCGTCTGGCAAAATAGCTTTCAATTCACGAAGGATTTGACCAAGCAAAGGGCTAGAGTCTTGCAATAGGAACAATATGAGCAGAGCAGAGGTCAAAATGTCCTGACAATCTTTGTTTCTCTCACTTTTGAAAAAGCCTGTAAACTGTGTGAGGGTTTTGCTACCAAAGGTCGATGCAATGGCCTGTGAATACTCACGTGAATCTTGCTGAGGAAAAGCACAGTGTGGTTCAAGCAAACCTGACCTGACCTGAACTCAGGAGCTGTCACTGTTAAAAGAGGCCAGAACACATAAAATTTCTAATTGACTCCCAATGGCTTATTGAAAGCACCATCTCTGACCCGACTACATTGTGGTTCAAAAGGTAATACTGTATAGCCTGCTACAGCTCATGGGACCATCTCAAATAAATGTGGAAATTCATCCTGTAATACAGATCTGTCTCTTTAGAAAATTATTCTGTTGCCTTTATTTGAAATGGTGCCTTTAGAGGATCTATGGAGCAGAAAGCATTATTAAAACTCATAAGTTTAAAAAAAAAAAAAGTGCAAGGAATGAAGGAGTGTATCAGTAGTAAAGTAAAAGAAACTTTAGGAGCAAAGGTATTACAAATCAACAAAAATATGTGCAAAAAATTGAAGTGTCAGACTTTTGCAGAATAAACACAAGGTCATGGAGTTAAATGGAAAGGCAGGCCAAGCAATGATAAGAAAACAGGGTATGTAGCAATGGCTCAGTCAGGGACTTCAGTAAATATCTTTGCCAAGGACAGGAACTTAGAGAGAAAGGACGCAGCCACAGCAGCTCTTCAGAGAATGGGCAAAGAATGTCTGGAGAAAAATGTATGCTTTCCCACTTCTTAATGTCAAAGCCTATAGCTCAGGTAGGTGAGCAGACAAGAGCAAAGACTCATGTGTGACACAGCTGCAGACACGACTCATTCAAAGAATCCGGGAAAAAATACCTCTACTTTCATGAGCCCTGCAAAAAGCAGAGAAAAGGGCATTAATTAGCCCATGCCAGTTGAGGGATCTAATACAGCCACCAGCACTCAACTTTTTGAACTTATTTATATGGAAATGCTCCACACTTGCATTCAAAGAGCAATTCTGTGTCTGATTCTCATCAGCCCTTCAACAGCCTCGTCACAGACTTTAGCAAAACAAGCAGCCTAGCCTAGGTACTTTACTATAAGTGTAACCATAGTCCTTCATTATATGGTGACTACTGATGACTTTACACAGCTTTTAGACATGTTGTGTAGAGCTCATATTCTGCCAATATCTAAGTACAATATTTGAAGATCATCTCAGGTCTTCACAGAGGACATGGCAGTTTTGAATGCAACTTAGAGATATAGTAAGCTGGAGAAAATGCTTCCTAAAGGAATATTGAGCCCACTGCATTTTCAAAAGCATGATGATGCACAAAGATGTGGTTCAGGTCCTGTTCACAGCTTTTGGTGCTAAAGCAGCTGAAGCGCCCAGCGATTTTTGTTACACTCTAGGCTGCAAAGTGCCAAAGTCAGTTGTGACAAACTAATGAGATTAGGTATTCAACAAAAGAAGATGAACAGTTTTGGGTCCCACATGGCAGACAAGTTGTAGCCCTTCCCAAGAACCGTAGGGCATACCACAGAGCTTCGTTTCCCTAATGTATGGAGATGGATTTCATCAGGTAAAGACATGGAAGTGTCCTGTGCTCAGGAAGGCCAGCTGAAAGCTTTCAGTTAAAATCTGGCTTGCATGCTGTGACTATGCTGATGAAGGGTCTACTGTATTAGTCTGATGGAAGCCTGTCTTTAAGGAAAGAGGGAACAGTTACGAATGATGCTGGATTCCTGAGAGGTCCCGATAACTGGACCAGCTGCAAACTGTAGCAAACAAGTGGAAGCCCTGAGAAGTCATGTCACGTACTACAGACCTCACTGAACTGAGGGAGGTTTAGTTCACAGGGTGGTCTCATCTTTGACTTAGCAAGTGAAGGCTGGTTACTTCTCAGAGACATCAATCCCTTTTTTTAATCAAGCACTGTCTGGACTATCTGTTTTTCCTGAGTGCAGAATTTCTCAGGAAGTCATTCAAAATCATAGTGTTCCTACACACAAACACATCAATTCAAAGATCCTCCTCAGGTCCCAAATTTTCCAGCCAGAAAAACCTCATTTGATGATCTCATAAACATTTCACTGGATATTCCTGCTGCTCTGCAGATGCCCAGCTTCCTGATTTCCTAATGCACAGATGAGCTTCTCCAGCCTCTGGGTCCCCTCCTTTTACTCTCAGGTAGCCCTTTGCCAGGCTGACTAACTTCTTACAGGAGCTGCCCACCAGCTGTGAATGAGCTGGCTCTCATTGACGATAGACGTGCACTTGGCAGCCTGGGCTGCTTCCTGGAACCTTGGCTGACAGAAGGGTCTCAGCTCTGCTTAGAACCCCCTTTTTTAATTTCTATCTTATAAAAATACAGATGACCAGAGAAATGGCTAATTACCAAATTGCAACACAGAAATTCTTCCAAAGGACTACTACAAATGATCAAATAGATAAAAAGATACAAAATGTGCAAAACAAACTCAGAAGACCAAGCCAATGTAGCAATAGTCTAAAGATTTTGGATGTTTTTACTTTATCACCATATAATAAAGAAGGCCAGGCAGGAAAGAAAGAGCACAAGTGCAAAGTTCCAGATTTTCCAGTTGCAAATCAATCAAACTGACCTATCAAGATTTCATTAACATCAACTGATTTTTAGTATGTAGTTATTTTAGAAGGTCTCTCCTACTACATAAAACTTTTCTGCAGATACAAGCACTCTCTGTAATCAGATACTGCATATTTTGCCATTTAACTCACCGGTGCAACTATTTCCTGTTCACAGCCCTTGGAGGAGCTTCCTGTTACAGTGCAAGGGTAGGAAATATTGTGGTAAGAAAAATCAAGTGACAGTGCACTTCCCCTGTCAGATTTGCTTCGGGAAAACTTATTAAACTCAAAGAAACCTTTTAATTGTTATTCATCTTTATTCTGATGATTTACTTATTACTAAAATGCACACCTTCTAGGGAAAATGTTGCACTCACTGGTGTTCTTTGCTTTAATTAAGAGTCTGTAAGAAACAAACATTCAAAAGGCCTCATCTTTGCGCCTTGTGTTCTGTATTGTCTTTGGAAAGCATGGACACAGCAAGCAGGACCACTCAAGGTCACTAGCAGTCATGGCAAACAGCTTCCATTGACACACACTGTCTCTTAGCTTGCAGCTGGGTGTCCTCAAGGAGTCAAGGCAGCATGACCGCTGAAGCACTGCCCTCCAAGTGCCTTCGGCAGGGAATTTCTAACATACAGTAACTTATTTAACATCAATATTTAGCACTGGAGAGATTCATTAACCCTGTCCTCCCAAGTAAAATTGATATTTGAAAGGTGACTGATGTCAGAGGCAAATTTGCATGAGAGGGATACAGTTTAGCACCTCTTAGAAAACACAAAACATCGCCAACTAGCTTTCACAAGAAATTGCCTTGTATTTGGCCAACAAATTTCATCTTATTTATTAAAATCTTTGGCTGCTACCAAAAACTTTCTCTGCTTTTTCTACATAACATAAACATTAATTCATTTACATTTCCCTTTACAGGATTTTCTCTAATGAGAAAATCTTAATGAGCTCAGTTTTCTGAGCCAATCCATAGATTTGAGCTCAAGAATTATTTCCTGTTTCAAAAAGGAATACAATTCTCGGGTATTTCAGTAAGCCTACAAAAGAATATAATTCAATTAAGAGAATTATATACTAATATTTTTTTCAGAAACTTAGAAGCTTTACACTTTTCTAGCTTGTTTTTAATTGAAGACTACATGCTTAAAAACATTTCATCAGTACAGTGCACCCAGCTGATCAAATAGCAACTTTTATATCCCTTCATAAAGTAGGACATAAAAGAAAGGAAAATTCCTTCTAAGTCTTGTCTTTGAACTCCTTCACTTCAGGCTTTGCCTTTGTCTATGATCTCCTTGCTTGGAACTTTGAAATACCACATATATTTAACCTTTTTTTTTCCAAGTCAACTGCATTTAAACTGTTTTTAAAGCCTTTAAAAAATTATTTTGCCCAAATTAAACCTCAAGGGCCATTCTACCCACACTCCTATCACTTCTTTCCCTTCCACCTTGCAAAAACTTCAAAACAATCATGACTCAAAACCTGTCCCAAATTCAAGGTGTACTTTCCTATACACCTTGTGGGACAAAATCATAGTACTACTATGTTAAGCCACTACTGCATTTTTGCTTGTCTGCTAAATATCTTTCCTTCTCCTTCAAAGAGATTTGCAGCACCTTTGCCTCATTGCTGAAGGGTCAGAGTATCACATAGAGCCAGGCCAATGGGACCTAGTCTTGTTCCAGTCTTGCATCAGGTTGGCATTGCCTACGCTTTACATATTTTTTTCTCAGTCTCTCTATTTCCACAGCGCTGAGCCTACCTGACACAGACAAGGTCCTCCCAGCCAAGCGGAAGTGGGGACAACTCTTTTCAGAGTCTATTCCCCCTAATTTATTTGCTGGTCAGGTTCCGCACAGGACACAAGACACTTCCCATCACAGGGCAAATCAGGGACATACCAGTCTCTAGTCAGTGGTAACATTAAAGACTGAAACCATCAAAAGTGGTTTTTTCTAATCAGCCAGCCTTTTACCTCACACCTACTTCTCCTGATTGGGATGTCAAAAGCCAGTCCCTCCCTTACCTTCTACTGTAGGAAGTTTTTCTGCCAAGTCCTTGAAGGTACAAAAGATTCAGAGGTTGATTGTAGTGAAAATTATGGTTACTCAGTACCTTTCAGCATTTGACCTTTTATTGGGAAGGTCAGAGGTCTTTTCACTATCAACAGAAGAGCCTAAACCTTTACCAGAAGAGAATGCCAGAAAGCTGTTATTCTTTTCTGCTCCTGAAGTTGCTATGTTTAGAGCTTTCTTCAAAAGTTAAGTGCCTAAAAGTGTGTAGGCAAAAGCCTAGTATGCCTTTGTTTTATAAAAAGCTTTTCTGAAGTTCATGGCTGTGAAATACCAGTATGACTATGCCTTTGCACAACACTAATTCAGAGAAGTTCTTTGAAGAGCACCGGGTTGCCCTTGGTTTGATCTACCTCAGATGCTTTCAACTGCAGCCAGCTCTCACTACTGCCTCTTACCCAGTTTTTCGGTTCCCCAGGGTGGTACAGTAAGTAGAGACGTACTGCAAACTGCTGCTTCTTTGGTTCAGATTCTAGTATTCTAAGACCTGAGGATTTTCTTTGCACGAAGTTCCCCCTGAGCCATAACAGGTATTTGAGCAAATACAAAGGGTCACAGAACGAGCCACTCACTTAATAATTAAGTGAATTGCTAGGAGATTAGATCTGCGTAGAAGAAAGCAAAAAACATACCCAAATAAGAAGTTCCTTGATGTGATCCATAAAAGGGGAGTTACTATCCTAAACACATCACATGCTGCAGCCCATAGAATTTATACCCTCCAAACATATCCTTTCAAACGTACGGGATAGCTGTCTGTTAGAGTCTATATGGTGGCAATGGTAAAACACTTACCACTGACTGATGCAGAAATCTCTACTGGCATCAATAAAGACTGCTGTCCAAAAATGATGGCATTGTATAGCTCCAATATTTTTTTAATCCAGTACAACATTAGATGCCCATTAAACTATAAGCCTGTGCCTAAGTGCTTTGCTGGATCTAGGCCATAAACAGACCCTGGAGAAGGCCCCATAAATAAAGGGTTGACTGACCAGAGACTAAGAACCAAGAAATATGGTATTTCCTGTGAATTTATCTGTAATGAACCCTAATCATGTTGACATGGAGACCTTTTTTGGTCAGTCTCACACTGATTATGTGAACACACTCGACACAAAACATGGTGTTGCAATCTGCATGACAGGCTCTGTCCTTTGAGGTTTACATGATAGAATTTTCTTTTCTACAGATTTAAACTGTATAAGACACCCTTCCCCTGCAAAATTTATTTAGATTTTTCCTTTTGAAAAGATAAAGCATGGAAGAAAAGGAGAAGAGTGTTCTGTTGTCTGAAACAGAAGAAGAGCTGATAGAATGCCTCTGAGATGACAAATGTGATTACCATATTAATCACATTTAGCATAATATTATTATGTCACTTTGTCTACTTTACAAAAAAGCATAAGAGAGAGACAGGGACGCTTCTCTTGAAAACGTCAGTGCTTATCTTTATGATGTTACAGACTTGGAAGTCTGCACATTGGCAGCAGGCTTCTTAAATTGGTCAGGAGTGCTATGAAAAGTAACCTGGGAGGATATAATTGAACTCTGATAGCAACCGGATATAATAGAGAAGGAAAAACTATCAGAAATGAGATTCAGTATTCAGAGATTTTTCCCATAGTATGGAGCAGAGATTAAGTTAAAAAACCTTCCTGATGTCATTTTCAAGCAATGGAAGTTAAGCTGTGGTGTCCATATCTATTATGAATAGTCATTAAATATGAACACACAAAAGTTAACTTTTTCTTCAAAGTACAATGAAATGAAAGATTGAAAATTACCAATCTATTTTAACTGGCATGAAAATCACTCCTGATTTAATCTGTTGGTTTGGCTTTATAACACGTGAATACCACTCAAGTCTGGAATAGCTTTAGCAGCTCTTTAGCAACTTTAGTTGAAGAGCTTCAGCAACTCTCCTGAAAGCTGACTTCCAACTTTCCATAGTAAAAAGAAATTTTAAAAAAAAAAGTTAAAGAAAATGGTAACTACGATAAGACTATGTAATCTTGAGATATAAATTCATGGCCACTTTAAGTACATATGGGAAAGATAGCCCAGTTTGTTTTAAGTTTTTCAGAATATATTGGATATTGTAAGGCACTGTGCCTGCCTTCCTCTTGACAACATTATTTTTGAGATACTTGACAACATCATGCTGACATTCACTTTGGCTACTGAAAAGTTTCCTTCACTGTGGAAATTCCTGAACTGATGGATGTCCAGCACAATGGAGGAAAGATGGAGTGAACCCCTCGGACCCTGACCTGTAGCCACATATCTTCATGCTTTCCCATTAGGTGGGAGACGCAAGTTTATAACTTGCCTGAGAAGCAGCATTGCATCAGCTACCCCTTCTGTTCTCAGTTTCTCAAATTCCTCTGCCATAGTGGACTCGTGCTCATCATGCAGGTGAACTAAAGCACTTTCTTCACTCCAGTGATCCAAACTTGCACACAGCCTTCCTAGAAATTGTTTCTGCATAGTTCTGATCCCTCCAAGTCCATGGAAGGAATCCGGAGGATGTGAGTGGCAGTTAAGTTTGGCCCTCAGTTAAAGACCGAAAAGTTTAGTAAGGAGGATGTAAATATTTTCTCCCACCTGCTGCTAAGGAAGAGATAAAGTATGATCAATCTGTATATAAAAAGTAAGTGGGCTATAATCTATACATGCTGTTTTCTTCCACATGCTGCTAAGGAACAGACAAGGGGAGGAGAGAAGGAAAAGAGAGAAAGAGAAATTAGAGAAGTTTAAATACCAGTGAGAAATACTTGGATACTATTCTTACAGATACAAGACACGGACTGGAATAAATCACATAAATCATCAGCATATGTAACTTGAGTCTGATCCTCCTGTTGACCAAATAATTTTACAGAAACATTTCTTTTCACAACAGGGTAAAACTGCCCCATGGACTTGAAGTCTAAAGAAGATAAAACGATTTAATTGCTGTTGGAGACACTCCAGATCTTGGCTAAATTGCAAAGAAAATAAAGTCTACTCTCTGCTTATGAGTGCACGTGCACAATTTCAGCTACTGCACAGGAAAATGAGAACGTGATTTAAAATGTTCCTTTTGCAAGGAAGAGACCAGCTACCCCAGACTAAATTTGTAATCACTAGTTGACTACACCCAAGACATTCTGATGATATGGCTGATTAATTAAGAAAAAATAATGCTATCTTTGTTACAATAAGGAAATCCAGTTGATCTTGCATTAGTAAGATGCATCCATTTTGCTGGCTGGTAATTGGCATTTCATTAACACAGTGAAAAATCCATTACAATGGATGAAAACCCCACCACCAGATTTACAGTCAGGAGGATTTTTTTTCATTCGCCGAAGTCAGAGTAGGTAAGCCCATTGGAGTTTTGCTCTGGGGAGTTGTATTTAACAAATTCCTGACACTGCAAAAACACAGAGCAATGGGAAAGCGCTTGGTCTTTCTTAATGTATTTCTAAATGTACTTTAGCTTCAGGCTGCTCTTTCAGTCTAGGTCTTTGAACAGGTTTGGTGATGGCACGTGAAGCACGTTTTCTATGGATGCGACTGCCATGCGTTATATGAATGTTTCAGTTATACAAAGGAGTTTTTAGTGTTCCAGACCCCTTCCAGTCTTAGATGACCTACTAATTAAAATAAATAAAGCATTCTTAACCCACAAGTAGTTAAAGTGTATATGCTCATTTGATTTATCAGAGGAGTGGCTTGAATAGAGTCAACATGCAGTTACATTGTAACGGAAATCTTGTCTCACATTGTACAATTACTATTTTACTTTCTTATTCTGTCTTGCTTTTCTTTTTTATTTGAGTGTTTCTTGAACTGGTGCCTGGTACTGCTGCCATGATTACAGCTACACTGACATTTCCATTAAGAAGTTGCTTAGAATTTGACTGCTCTAATTTAAATTTTGCTAGATTAGGGAATATATCTTCTGCCCACCCACACTGGGTTTTTTTGTTTGTGTGTTCACACCTTACATTTTAGCTCTTTATGGTAGCTCAAGCCTGTCAAATTGTCTTATCTTTCATTTTCAAATAATGACTTGTCATTCTTCTCTTTTGAAAAACAAACTAAAAATCACCTTCATTTAGAAAGCATTTACTGTGGAAATGGTGTTATATAGTAGATATTTCCCTACAGGCTAAAACTGATCCTGTAATTGAACTCAAAAATACAATTAATATACATTTGTGTGAGCTATTTTTCAAAAGTGTTAGTTTACTAATCATCAGCAAGCCAAACTCTGAAATATTTAATTGCCATGGGGACAAATTCTAGTTTCAGTTACAGTTGCATAACCCCAAAATAATTCCAGTGAAGCCCCGTGAGGCCAAAAGTATAACCAAATCTATAATAACCATACTTCAAATAAGTCTTGGAATCTATCATTGCTGAAGTCTTATGATAATGGCATATCATCATGAATTAATAGTTCCCGGTGCTATATAACCACTTTAGGAATGCAGCACCCAGAATGCCAAAGAATGCTGATGTTCAAAGCTTTTTAAAAACTAGTCACAAGTTTGCAGTTGATAACCCTGACGAAAGAGGCCATCAATACACACCTGTGCACACTGGGAGTTGTAAAGAAAACTCCTAAGGCTGAGTTCTAATAGAAGAGCTAGGAGTCAAGAAGCAACCCAGATCGTGTGTTGTAAAGGTAGCTCTGGCACCTGCATCAAAGTCTGCATTAGTGACTTACTGACAGAATTGATATTGCTAGATGAGAGGGAAATACTATCCAGCATGAAGGAGGGCACCAGATTCTAATTCGCAGAGTAGTACGGGAACTGCTCAGGGTCATGCACCTTGCCTTGGCATTTGGCAGGGGCCGTCGTATACAGACAGAATTGCCTCTTATTTCTGAAGCAGAGAAACACAGCTTTCAGCTGCCTGTGGTTGGTGGTTTGGTCTTAGTGGTTGCCTTGGTTAGGAAATTGGTCAAGAAACTTCACATGTAAGCGCATTAAATGGACAAGACTATTTTGTCATTTACATGTAACAGTCTATGCCAGAAGTAGCCCTGTAGAAGCTGGGCTTCATTTATTTGTAGGAATATAATTCCAAAATCAGACCCATTGACTGAAAAAGCCTTCTGCCCCCAAAATAAAACATTCTCAAAGCCAGTGGTTATAAACACAGGACTGGAACTTATTATCTGAGAAAGCAAAACTCCATTTCTTTCTAAAACCATGTGTGTGCTTTAACCAATGCGTTCAAAATTTAGTTTATGCTTGAATATCTATTAGGTACTCTTGGGCTGGAGGAGATGGAGACATCGAATTTCTTCTTCGTGGCTCCACTTGATTATTAGTATGAAAGGTCAAGTCAAGTGTATTGTATATTGCAGTCTTAAAGTGGTTACATTTGGGATCTATTTCAGCTTGTTTGGAAAGCAGACAGGAAAACTTTGCCAAGAGATTTTTTTCAGGAGTTACCAGTTGCAGTCCTGAGTGGACAGCAGTTGAATCATCAGTTCTGAAATGAACCTGGCCCACCTGGGGAACAACTGAAAAATTGTCATCTTGACTAATGTTTGTCTAAAATGACTTGTGTACCTGATGCCCTCATAGGGTTTTGCAATGGCTTCTCAGAACCCTGCAAAATTTCCAGGTACCCCATGACATTACTCTGTGTCTGCCAATTTCTACATTCCTGAAAAAGCATCCCCCACTGAGTTCAATATTCTTCACAATGCTGCAACACTTCTACTATTAGTACCTGAAATATAACAACATTATCAACAATAATATTCTATGTTTACTGTCTTTTTGATATTATATACTACTCCTTACTTGCAACATGAACACTGGTATCCTCATTAGAAGTGTACATACATGTCATCTGAGAACCTGATTCTTAAATAAGCACAGCAATGTACCCATAGTTTCATTATTGGCATGATGATTATTGGTATTATAGAGTCATCACTCAGAATGCTTCCTTTATGAGACTTGTATGCAAATCATTGATGTTACACTCTTCACACTACAATATCATGTATTACATGATAATGTCTTCACTTTTTTTTATGATCTATACTCTGCCATGTCTTGCAATAAAAGAAACAAAATCGTTTAGAAACAATAACAGAATTTTGTGCAACAGGAACAGTTTATGAAAATACATATGTAAACGCATAATATAAATATGTGATTCTTTAGTTTAGCAATGTAAGTGATGGGGAGTGAGTAATCATTCCATTTTTATGCTACTATTCTTGTTGCTAATGATAATTTTTTTCCAGAGACTTTCTTTGATTGGTGTCAAGTGACTTCAATGGAAGAAGGTTTTGTGTATATAATAAATCATTGATTTGGTTTCATAAATAACAGGATTTTCCACTGGCATGGTGTGCTGACTCAGCAAAGTATTCCTGGAACATAGGAGAGAGAGATTCAAATGTCTCCCTCCTCAGAAGACATAAAGATAAAACTGCACTATGAGAACTATCCTAAGAGATCAAAGACCTGATAATCAAAACCCTTGTGGTTTCAGGAAAAGGCTCAACAAAATGGCACTTGGAAGCACACTCTCTCAAGGATCTTATTTAATGTAAGTTCCTAATGCTTTAACCTGAGGGCAAAAATACTGTTTAAAGCAGATACTGTTTGCTGCAGTGAAATTACTTACATGTACCTGTTCTTCTGGCCCTTCTTTGCAAGATATCCTCTCTCAAGTGAGGAAATTCTAAGCTGAATTCTGCTTCAAATTCTGATTAGTGTTTTTGGAGCATCACCAGAGGAGGAGGTGACACATGCTGAAGAGGCCCCACTGTATAACCAGCTACCAGAAGATGAGAAACAGTATGCCCTGTTCACGGATGGGTCCTGTCGCATTGTGGGGAAGCAGCGGAGGTGGAAGGCTGCTGTATGGAGCCCTACACGACAAGTCGCGGAAACGGCAGAGGGAGAAGATGAGTCGAGCCAGTTTGCAGAGGTGAAAGCCATCCAGCTGGCTTTAGACATTGCCAGTCGAGAGAAGTGGCCAGTGCTCTACCTTTACACCGACTCTTGGATGGTGGCCAATGCCTTGTGGGAGTGGCTGCAGCAATGGAAGAAGAACAACTGGCAGCGCAGAGGCAAACCTATCTGGGCTGCCCCATTGTGGCAAGATATTGCTGCCCGGCTAGAGCAGTTGGTTGTAAAAGTCCGTCACGTGGACGCCCACGTCCCTGAGAGTCGGGCTACGGAAGAACATCAAAACAACCACCAGGTAGATCAGGCTGCTAAGATTGAAGTGGCTCAGGTGGATCTGCACTGGCAACATAAGGGTTGAACTCTTTATAGCTCGGTGGGCCCATGACACCTCGGGCCACCAAGGAAGAGACGCGACATACAGATGGGCTCGTGACCGAGGGGTGGACTTGACCATGGATACCATCGCACAGGTTATCCATGAATGTGACACATGTGCTGCAATCAAGCAAGCCAAGCGGGTAAAGCCTCAGTGGTATGGAGGACGATGGCTAAAATATAAATATGGGGAGGCCTGGCAGATTGACTACATCACACTGCCACAAACCCACCAAGGCAAGCGTTATGTGCTCACAATGGTGGAGGCCACCACCGGATGGCTGGAAACCTACCCTGTGCGCCATGCCACTGCCCGGAATACCATCCTGGGCCTGGAAAAACAAATCCTGTGGCTACATGGCACTCCCGAAAGAATAGAGTCGGACAACGGGACTCACTTTCGCAACAGCCTCATAGACACCTGGGCCAAAGAACACGGTATTGAGTGGGTGTATCACATCCCCTACCATGCACCAGCCTCTGGAAAGATCGAACGTTACAATGGGCTGCTAAAAAACACTTTGAGGGCAATGGGGGGTGGGACTTTCAAAAACTGGGATACCCATTTAGCAAAGGCCACCTGGTTGGTTAACACCAGAGGGTCCACCAACCGGGCTGGTCCTGCCCAGTCAAAACCTCAGTGCCCCGTAGAAGGGGATAAAGTCCCTGTAGTGCACATGCGGAACGTGTTAGGGAAGACAGTTTGGGTTAGTCCTGCCTTGGGCAAAGGCAAGCCCGTCCGCGGTTTTGCTCAAGGACCTGGGTGTACCTGGTGGGTAATGCGGAAGGATGGGGAAGTCCGATGTGTACCTCATGGGGATTTGATTTTGGGCGAGAATAGTCCATAAATAAATTGTATAAAGTTAATTGTTAAATAACCTTGTCACTGTCTGTTATCACTGTTATAATTGTTATATTTTGTACCAGTAGTATCATAGTAAGAATCGTCCAGATTAAAGAAGGATGGACTTTTTCGATGAAAACCTAGCAGAGCACAGCGATGATGGGACTGGACCTGGTTTTCAACAACTGGCATCCAGCAACTTCCTCAGGATCAACATCTCCTGCAGACTGTGGGCACGGGCTGCACCAGATACATCAGCCGTGAGCTCCGGATGCAGCAAGTGACCGTCCATCACCACACATCACCTCCCCTGCCACGGAAGACCATTATGACAGATGGAGCCTGAAGTCATGGATTAAATGAACTCAATGGACACTTTAGAGTGATGATCCATAGACTAAGGGAATGATATCTGGAGACAGGAGAAGTGGTGGTGATCAACTGGACAATGAGGGACCTGGGCGTGAGGTAGATGGTGTCGCGTTAAAGGGGGGGGGGGTAAGGGGAGTCTGATATTCAACTAGCCTGCCAGAGCCCTTCCAAGGACTTTCACTGAAACAGTTTCGCAAAGTTGAAACAATAGGTAATTTATTCAAGCGACAGTTATCACAGATTCGGAATTGCCGTTGATAAATTCACTGTCTACAAAAGTTGAGCTCAAAGTAATAGTTTAGCGCTTTAGTTAACAATGTGTTCCCGGGGATACGTCTGACAAAGTCAGAGGCGCGACTCTTACCAAAAAGGCGTCCCTTCTTGGGGGGGGAAGAGAGGTTCAGGCTCGTCGACCCGTCCGTGAGGTGAAGTTCTCGCTTGGCTCCTCCTCCCAAAGAGAGTTTTCAAGTGCCAATTTTTATATGTTTGGAAATCTTTTTGCGAGGTGGGACTAAGTCAATTATTGTGTATCGATTGGCTCTTGGCATGGAATGTCGTGTCGTCAGAAGCGGGACTCAGCAGTGTGACACGCCTTCGGAGCGGGCATCTTGGTATGTGCATTCGGGGGCCATCTGTGCTTTGTCCAAAGCAATCTCTGAAGCAATCTCTGGCTGCGCAGCCTCCGCGACGCCCCACAGATCACTGAGTTTACAGTGATGGGCTATCCCCCCTTACTTTTGTCTGATAAGATAAGCACCAGTTATTTACTTCTTTTGTTAGCTCTTCGGCTCTTGATGCCTCAGTCCGTTTGTCTTTTGTCTTGCATTCGACAAGTCCAGCAAGGCCATCGATTACAGACGGTATGGAATAAGGGGTGGATAATGTCCTGGGTTTGGCCAGGAGAGGGTTAATTTTCACCGGACTCCAGGAAGGGGCACAGCCAGGGGGTGGGGGCTGACCCCACCTGGCCAAACAGAGCCCGGTATTCCATACCATGTGCCGTCACGCTGGGTTCCGGTGGGGGGGGGGGGGGGCGGTGCGGCGGGAACTTTCTCGCGGCTCGGGAGCGTGCAGCACCGGTGTGGTCCGAGAGAGCGGGTCTGGTTTTTTTTGTTGTGTTTTCTCCTTATCTGTATCGTTGTTGTTCCTGTTTCCCTCCGTTTGCTGTTCTGTTAAACTGCCCTTATCCCGACCCACCAGTTTCTGCCTCTTTCTTTTCATTCTCCTCCGCACGCCGGCGGGGGGAGGGGCGGCCGCGTGGCGCTTTTGTTGCCGGCGGCAGCCGAAACCAAAACACATTACTTCTCATTTTTATAAATATTAGCCAGTATATCTATAGAAAGCAGACATTGGAAGGAAACTCCATAGGGAGGAATTACTCTGTTATATCACTTTCTGTTCTTTACTGGGAAAGATCAGGTCATTGAAACTAAGTTAGATAGCTTAGGATACCTCTAGCAATGCTTCAGAGCAAAGGGGGATTTTCCTTAATTATTAGGATTGTGATTTGGATGGGAGGAATACACTGAGAAGGGCCATCCTAGGCAGCGTTATGAGACTTCAGACAGCACCGGAACATCCATTTCATTCTTAAATTAAACAAGTTTCTAAAGGGGGAAAAAGCAACGACCTGATGTTTGGAATTCATTTGAAGAGAAAGAAAACACAAAACTGGATTAAGGCAGGCCAGCCCTCTGTCAGCTTGGTGAGTTCATCCACTGTGCAACATAACTCTGAGCTTTTTAGCTTTGCCTGTTGTGTATGAGATGACCTTGAATGGGTCATTTGGCTACTTTGCCTCCATATCAACTGTCTATATTATTCTTGTAGAAGAGGACCTCCTCATCTATTCAAGCCTTACAGGTAAAGGTAAGAGAAAATTTTTCTTTCCTTTCTTTCTAGTCAGCTATGCATTCAGTTGCATATGTTCTGCTCTACTGGATATTTAAGTGTATTCACAATATGCTAGCCGTTCACAAAACAGGGATAATTAACAAAAACCTAGATAGTTCTGCTACTTGGAAACTTTGAATTTTGCCTTCTTTTTCTCCTCCTCCCAATCCCTTATGTTTACCTTTCTCTTAAATATTTCATGCCTTAAACTTGTTATGTGACTTCTTCCTTTGCCTTTTCCTTTTCTTTCCTTCACCTCCTTTATTTTGATTTTTATCTTTTCTTCTCTTTTCCTTTCCCTTGACAAGAGCTCATTCAATAGACTCTCAGGCTGTCATTGGCAAAACTGCTGTTTATTTCAGGGCACACAGGATTGGGCCCTGTTCTCCACCTCGTCATCACCATGTCTGTTCTTGATTGCCTGAGAGTCACATATTCTGTGTCTCCTCCTTGCCTCTCTCGGGTCCCCAGCTCTGCACTTTTTCTGCGTGCACATCCCCCCTTCCTCAGGCAGGGTTACAGGTTGGCTTTGCCAGCCAGCCTCTGCGCAACACAAGCTGCAAAGTCCCTGATTAAGGGTGCAAGGTTATATTTTCAAGCTACTATCAAGACTATGTCTTTTTTTATCCCCTCATAGCTGATGTCATGTGCCAAGAGCTATCGGAACTGTATTGCTCCAATGCTGTTAAGTCTTGGATAATAAGTGATCTTAAACAAAGGTAAAAACACAGCTACATAGCTTAGATATATATATACACACACAATGCATAACCATTTTCAGACTGAAAATGTGGACGCTATTTTTAGAAGTTTAATCTAATCACATGCTCATGCCCATACATACACACATCCTTTCCACACCATGGATAAACAGTGCACTAAGCACCACAACAAGTAGCTCTAACTTTTGTTCTGTCTTTCATTTGTTTCTTGTCTTCAATGTTACGGGCTACGTGCTGTTCCCCAAGATGATAGTCTCCAATTCTCTTTTGTATGAAGTAGAATAGGAAAGGAAAAAAAAGCATTTTCTTTTCTACTTTCATCAGAGATGGATCTTAGTCTGCTTATATACATAGGGTCTACTCTAGCAGAGTTAGAAGCAACTTCATCAATAAGCTAAAATAGTGGCATCATTTCAATCTGCGTTACTGAGAGTTTGCTGGCTGCTTCTAACCTGAAAAGGCTTATATGGTTCCACAGGATGTGCCAGCTAGCACCATGACTGTACGATACAGGGCCAGTTTTCAGTGGCTAGGCCAGAAAAATCATTCTTCTTTCTCTGCCTTGCCCCACCTTGAATTCTACAGAACTATCCAGAACCAGGAGTGGTAACATCTTAACTGCCTCATCAATATCTGGCAGAAGATGTCTGTCAGATCCCTTTGACTTTTCGTGCTCTAGAGACTCCCTGCACTGACCGTACTGCTGAACTGCCCCAGGTATGGGAGACAAGCAAAGTTTTTTCATGGCTGCTATACATTGGAGACAACAGTCTGCACACATAACCTCACCAGTTATAACCACCTCAGATAAGGAGCTGGGGTTTCAGGAAGCTATTTTCTCATCGGTGATGATTTGCACAATAAGAAGTCAGCCACGCTACTGTGGTGGCTATCACAGAAATGCCATGTGGCAGCACTGGCGTACTGCATGGGGAGGGCTGGCAGAACGAGGAGAAGGCGGGAGCCAAAGAAAAGCTGAGGGCCTCGGTTAAATGATTATATTCTTACCTCAACATGTCCTTCTGAAGAAGACAATGTAACTGCACAAGGAGGAGGAGAAAAAGTGCTGCAGACAAGTCTTGGATTTTCTAAGGAAAAGCTGTCCTTAATCCCAAAGGGTTCTAGAAGCAGTGAGAAATCAAGGTAAAAAAGACTTTGGAAGGTTTTGCCTATTTGTGGCTCTCTTGAGCTGGTTTGGAGTGGATTACTAAAAGGCTTGTTTCACCCATTCCTAGAGAGTTCAACCACATAACAAATACAAAAGCATTTTCTCTAGCGTGGAGCAAAGAGGACAGCATGCATGGGAAAGTGGCAGACCTGGTGAGCCTGGGGTATTTGTTCTCCTGTGTAAAGAAACCATCTGAAAGTGGCACTAAACACAGCCTGTGCCAAGGAACTGCACATAAGGTCGGAATCAACCGCCACTGACTCAGAAGCCTGCTGGGTCCAGCGGGAATCTCGCAGCATGAAAGTTCGGAGATTCAGCACTAAACATGGAAAGGCAGCATACTTCCTGCAGGGAGAGCTCAAGCCAAACACCCTTCTAAACCTGGGATAATGACGCTCCTGTATCCAGACTGGTAATAGCAGCTGCATGCAAGTCTGCATCTTCATGAGGTGTGTAGGTGGAATATTCATCCCACAACTTTTATTTGTTAATCTCCTGGGTAATCTACAAGGCCCCTTTCATGAAATGGATTTTAAGTAAATATGAAGAGATAGAAAAAAAATAAAAGAAGATCTAGGCTGTGACAGACAAAAAGATAAGATCTGGGCTGAGGGAGAGGAAAGGGAGCAACAGAGTTAAGGAAAATGTTAGTTCTAATGGCAAATATTGCTGAGACTGAGCATATGCATTTCAGATTGTTCTTACACATTTGATTACTTGAACTTTGATAAAATTATGTTATTACTTATCCATACTTAGAATGGAGTTGGAATAAGTCTGAGGAAACAATAAAATCAGAAAAGCAAATGTTTCTTTTAAGTTTGTGAGCAGAGAAGCAAAATGTACTCACTGACCTTTTACCGTAATGGATGAGGATGATGAGAAAACAATTGTATTTTACTCACCTCACTAAAAGAAAAATGCCCAAAGGACATATGTGAATAGGATTTTGCAGAAGTGAAATTAATAAATAAAAGAGTGTAACATATGAATAGATGCTCTATTAAATAATGCATGTTGTCTTTACTAAAAAAATAAGAGCTTGTTTTTATTGTGACTACAATATATGAAGATAAGATAAATAATTTCTCAACCTGGAAAGGGAACTTCTTCTCCCCTCCCTGAAGGCTGGATTCTGCCCTGTCTCATGGGGATGTACAGTTGGAAACAGTTTGCTGAAGTCAATCTACTTCAGAACATCTGTGCAAGTTACAGAGGTTGAAACCTGAGGTTTTCCTAGTGTTAAACACAGTTGCATCAGTTAGAATTAGTAACTGCTGACAGTATGTTTCCCTAACAAAGGAGAATATTTTCATTTAAATCTCTGGCTGTGGAACAGTGCTTTCACTGTCAATCCTCCTGGTTATGGTAGGCATCTTACTTCTGGTGACCTGTAAGTAACCTAGTACCAAGCTTCCCAGATCCCCTGATGCCTGCTATGAGAGTCTGTCCTGCATTTCACTGGCAGGGAGGAAATTACAGCTATGTAAAGGAACCACGGATTCCACAAAACTGCATTTAGCTCACACAAAAACACTTCACCCGAATTGAAAGTCATTCCTAGTTTTGTTCCTTGCTCTATCCCACCGTCAGAAATGCATAGCACTAGTCCTGCTCAGCAGGTTGCTGTCCATTAAGTAGGATAACAGAGACTGAAATCCTGCATGTGACAAATTCATGTGAAAAACAATAACAAAAAACCCCAACTAGAAAACATTGACCAAAACCAGAAACACAGTCTATATATAACAAAACAGTTAAACAGTATGAACTTAATACATTTCATTGCACTGAAAACATACCTAAAGAGTAAAAGTCAGTCTCTTATAGCCTTTTTTTTCTTTTTCTGCCATTCGATTAAAAATAAATAAGGAAATTTTCAAGTATTTTTCACAAACAGGTATGGCAGAAACAATGTTTTTGCAGGATCAGACCAGGTTTTGGCAAAATATTCGAGGTCCACAAAACATGGCATAAATTAATTTGAAGAAAATTTGATACCATAAATCCTCTGTTTATAATTTAGTATTTTTCTGACTTTGTATTTTCTGGAGTTCAGAAGTTCCAGTCACGCTCACAGAAGAGTTTGTTTCAATAACATGGCACAAATACCTACACAGTCTAGTTCAATAGTTTACAAAGTACCCATAGTCTGCAACTAGTTTGCTTGAACTATTCCATGAATTACTTATGAATAGTGAATACATTTGAAAAAAGAAGGGATCTAAAGTATCTATTTATCCATACATATTCTAGCATTGAAACATGCAAGCGTTCTGAAATAGATCACAGTTAAGAAAAAATACATTTGCTCGATTAAGATGTAGCAATTCAATTAGGTCTGCCTGCAAATGATTATTGCAAGTTATTAAATAAAAGACAAAAATCAGTGCAAGTATCCTTAAATTTTCTAAAGCATTTTGGGACAAATCCTGAAAATTAATGCACAAGCAGAATATTATGGGATGATGAATACTACTTGTTAATTTAAAAATAAGATTTGATCAAGTAATATCTAACAACTTATTTGGGACTGAAATATCCCATTGCACAAAGACAGCATAATACACATAGGTGGGAAAAACACATGTAGTAAGTGAGTTTGGATATGGAAAAACACAACGAGCAAGTGACTAACCATGACTAACCGTACCTCTTGCTCTTGGGAATATAGGGAGGCTGAGTTTTATACTGAGTGCATTAATATGAATCTGTGGTTTGATGTATCAGAGAATTTGTTTTTTGGGTGGGTTTTTTTTAGGAACAGAGAATGAAAATGGGAGCTCCTAGCTAGCTGTAAAGCCAAGCAATTACATCTGCCATGTGCCTCAGCTTGGATCCAGATACAAAAAGTCACAGCAATAATAAAATGACTTATTTAGGGAAAGCTCTTTTTCAATGAAGCAAATGCTTAGAGATAGAACCAGAATGGCAGTAACTGAAATGACTGACTTTTCTCCCAAAACAGATGTATGACAACTCATGCACAGTGCAAGCTTACTCCCACCACCCTCCCAGGGCATTTGAGGTGGTGATGAGAAATCTGTTACTAGTAAGCAAACCAGTAACCCCCGAATTTCTCCTGCTTGATATCCCTTCTGGAGCCAGTGTTCAGCTGTCCAAACAAGATCAGCTTAAATTTAGTTGTGGAGGCTGTGAAACTTTTGGCTCTGGTTGGCATCATCCTCCGCTCACATGTCAACATGCAAACACACAGAGATCTGGCTGGGACACTGTTACTTGAAATGGGACAATAAAAGGTATCTCCACTGCCACATCAAACTGCAGCCAGCTCTGAAGAACTGTGAGGCCCTTTTCAGATACAGAACCTAACTTCTGAGAAAATTTGAAAGAGCTTCCAATAAGCATCCAACCCCTGAAAGCTTGTTCCAGCCTATTTTGAATCTAAGCTGATACGGCAGTATGCCAGTGTTCATGTTGATTCACATCACTTGCATCCTGATGTGCCAAAGCAAAATATTGAAGAGAGGAGTCTAGTTGTAAGCTTTCTTTTGAAGGGACAGGTAGAGAGATTTAAGAATTGAATACAAATTAATTTTAAATATGCTTTGGTGACAGGAGTTCAGCTGCCTGCAAAGACGAAAGAGAAGCGTTCTTTCGTTGGATTAGTTTGCAGTGTCAGATGCCATTTTATTTCTATCCCTGCATACAAGGGAATGAGCCACCCTGACACCACCTTGACCAATGAAGCAAGGCCACGTTGTCACATTCTTTCAGAGAAGGAAAACTTAGGAGGGTGTTGCTCCACACAAAATAGATGTATGAATAGACTACTTTTGCTTTCTCCTCAGTCTGAAGTATCATTTCAAAAATGACAGTTTCAGATAGTATATTGCAAAACACATCAGATCTCTGCCTTGGTGAATATGATTTTAACACAAATATGCAGCATTTATGTCTGTATTAGTAACATCATTGAATATCATTCTCCTAGATGGCAGGCATGCTGTTATTAAGTATAATATCTAGGAAGGAAACAGCTCACTTAAGGTTTTCAGAAGGTATTTAATTTAACTCCTCTTCACAATCCTCACATCACATTTGCTGAACTAAGAAAAAAAAGTTATGAATGTTATTTCGGGATGCTTAACCTATAATTATGTTCCTGTTTCAATGGAATCGCTTCTAAGGAGACCTCACTAGCTGCTAAGCAAACCTCTTTCTTATTTAAATTTCACTCATCTCCGTCCCTGTGACTAACACTAATTCAGAGTATTTCTTCCTAGCCAGCCCCTGTTCCCCTCCTTCCCTTGAAGAATACAGGTGACTAGGAACAAACATATAATTATTGGACTCCAGTTCTGAGGGGGGAGAGAGGTTGTTTTGCTTTGGCTTCTTTTTTTAATTTACAATGACATTTTTGTTTGCAATGTGAAGAATCATCTCTTAGCAAAGTCTCTTACAGGATTCACTGAGAGCTGGAACAGCCTCTAATTACTGAAGAACAGAAATAAGAGCAAACAGGCAAGCTGAGCAGCTCTCTTCTTGCAGCTTTGTACTTTATTCCTCGGAGACCAGCTAAAAACAGGCAGAAGTCACGCTCCATGTGGGTACACACAGTCTGTTCCTAGGGCTGGGAGCTTTTTCATGGTTTGGATCCCAGGGTGTCTTGCATGCTCACGTTTCAATGTGCACTCATGACAGCATGCTTCCCAATGTAAATTCCACCTCTCCTACTAATCCTCTCTTTCCTAAATCACTTTTTCGCTGTCCAGCCTACTAAGTGCTTCTAGGAAAATCTGTAAATGCCACAAAAAATCTGGGAAAACTTAATTTTCTCAATTATTTGTCCTTGATACCCTGAGGTGGGTTCTGAAGGGTCACAAGTAACAATTTCAATGAATGCAGCAACTGAGCCTTTGAACTCACGAAAAAAAATCTAGTCTAATCTAGGTTCTTACCTTTCTTCAGAAAGCATACCAGGCTTGTAGACAATCACAGCTGTGACAGCACTGTTATTACAAAAAAAGCCTGTTCCTTTCTTTCAGACTGCAAGTTGCACCACCCCTACCAAATACAGCTGCGCTAAAATGTTGCAATTACAACCTAAGTCAAAAAAGGAAAACACTAAAAGCAATCCCTTGTGTATGAGGAGAAAGGGTTTATTATCGGGCAATTGGTAAGCAGAGATGTAAGAAGTGCAGAACACAACCATGCTGCGTCACGCAGCAAGGTCCGTCCAGGTTGGCACCATGTTTTCAGCACTCATCGCTGTTTAAGATGTCACGTAAGTAACAGAGTGGTCCTTTCCCCATCCTTTCCTGCTTCTAGCAATTAGCAACTTAAAAAGCTCCTTCAAGGTAGCATCTGAAGTGCTGTGTACTGCTATTGGATCTATTTCTTTATGTCACTTCATAACGTAATTTTACTTGTTGTATCCAACAGTGCAGGAGAAAAAAATAAAAGAAAGAAAATCCATATTTGCTCTTGACTAAAAGGACATTTGAAGGACTCCTTTAAAATATGCTCCATCCTCTCAACCTTCAATTCACAAGACTTCACTGAATAGAAATATATATTAAGGAGTTACAAACACTGAATTATTTCAGCTTCACAGAATACACAGAAATGCGTGCCTGAAATATTTGTGTGACAAGCCAGTGCGAAGCAAGTCGTGTCCCCGCCTGCCGTTGACTCACACCCATGCTGTGCTTCTCTGGAAGTTGCAAATTATGCTGTAGAAAGAGCACAATGATAAGCAGAATCAACAGAACTCAGAAAAGGCTTCATTTTTACCCTCCTGGAAAATAAACACATGCTCCTTTATTGAAAAACTGCTGGGACTTTTGTCTCCGAGTATGTCTGTGACACATACATTGATGCTGTACACCACTCATGAATTAATAAGTCTATGCAGGAAGAGAAGACAAACACAAAAGAGAAAGGATAAGAAAAGCTTACTCAGGAGTGTCAATAAAAGGTCTGAAACACTCCTACAGTACACCACAAAACGCTATGTAGTAGGAAGTCAGGTCGGTTGTTTGGTGATGACAGACACAGTGAGAGTGAAAAAAATTGATGAGCATTACCTGGGAAAAATAACACAGAAAGAGTACGTTGCAATCATGTTCTATTTGGTTTGTGGGGGTTTTTTAATCATATCACATTGTAGTATTTTGCTGCTGGCTTTGGCATCACTAAGCTGACCTAGAAAATATGCTAGTGGTATCCTGGGGAAAGTAATGAAAGCATCTCCAACTTGCTTTATTTCCCTCAGGCAAAACCGTAACAGCTAATACTGACTGAGCCAGTGCTCCAAAAGTTTTGCTCATTTTTGCTGTTAACTACAGATAATTTATCTAATGCATCTGCTACCCAATAAACAATCATTTAAATTCAATTAGAAGAATTCTTACTTTTTCTAATTTCAAACTCATTCCAACATCTATTTATACTCATAGCACAGCATAGTGAGGGTCAGCCTTTGCAGAAAATGCAGGAACAGAAACTTGACAGTGCAGGCAGAGGGAGGCATCCCAGGCTGGGCACCTGAAGAGCAGGCAGAAAGACAGAAGGAAAAGAGAGATTAACAAAAACAAAACAAACAACCCCACCACAAACAGAAAAAACCCACCTACGTCTACATCTTAATACATACTATTCATATTATGCTAAGTTCTTGTTACAGAATCACAGAATGTTCGGGGTTGGAAGGGACCTCTGTGGGTCATCTAGTCCAACCCCCCTGCCGAAGCAGGGTCACCTACAGCAGGCTGCACAGGGCCTTTTCCAGGTGGGTCTTGAATATCTCCAGAGAAGGAGACTCCACAACCTCCCTGGGCAGCCTGTTCCAGTGCTCTGTCACCCCCAGAGGGAAGAAGTTCTTCCTCATGTTCAGACGGAGCTTCCTGTGCTTCAGTTTTTGCCCATTGCCCCTTGTCCTGTCACTGGGCACCACTGAAAAGAGTCTGGCCCCATCCTCCTGACACCCACCCTTCAGATATTTATAAACATTTATTAGGTCCCCTCTCAGCCTTCTCTTCTTCAGGCTAAACAAGCCCAGCTCCCTCAGCCTTTCTTTGTAGGAGAGATGCTCCAGCCCCCTCATCATTTTTGTAGCCCTCTGCTGGACTCTCTCCAATAGCTCCTCATCTTTCTTGAACTGGGGAGCTCAGAACTGGAAGCAGTACTCTAAATGGGGCCTCACTAGGGCAGAGTAGAGGGGGAGAAGAACTTCCCTTGACCTGATTTTGATAGGTAATAAATTAAACTAATTTCCCCAAGTCGACTCTGTTTTACCCATGACTGTAATTGGCGAGGGATCTCCCCCTGTCCTTATCTCGACCCACGAGCCTTCTCTTATATTTCCTCTCCCCTATCCATATGAGTAGGGGGAGTGATAGAGCGGCATTCGTGGGAACCTGGCCTCCAGCCAGGGTCAACCCACCACAGAGAGAGACATTTATGAAACACCTTTAAGAGTGTTTGTAAAACGCACACTACCAGAGCAAGGCAGGAGGTCTGGAAAAGGGCAGGCACCTCTTACGCAGGCAGGTAGTGCCAGTTCTAAGGCAGCTTCTTCAACTGCAGCATTTACCATAGCGTGGTGCAGAACTGCCTTTGAGCTTTTGTACCAGGCGTGGGCTACTAAGGCTGCTGGTTTGTGGGTAGAGGCTGTTTCACGTCTGCTACCAAGTGCAATATTGCTGTTTGGGTGCATTTTTCTATTTGTCTGAATGCAGCTATTACCTCCTATGTTTACACAGCCAATTTTGTGGGGGAAAATAAGGGTATTTTTGTTCTGTTTGTAGACAGCACAGTACACTAGGGACTGGATCAGTTTTTATTTCTTAGTAACCTTTCAAAAAGGGCCTCAGATGGCATGCTTATTTTCCAGTATGCTCTAAAGAAACAGAAAAGTGAGTAATGGAACGTTTTTATATTTCAATGGAAGTTGAAGTCTTGCAGTCTGCAAAAAAGCAGATAGTAAGACACTGTAGATTGCAATGAATAAGCTTTATTTCCTTGCAATTAGAACTGATTTTCTTTAGTTTCATTAAAATGGCTTGGATGTCCTGCAAATATTTTTCTTTCTGGGTGGGAAGACTGTTGGTTTCCCACATTTCTCTGAAGCACAAGGTGCCTGCTGCATCACCTGGGCATCCATTCAGTTCCCAAAGCTGCTGATAGCTCTGGAGTTAATACTGCTACTTAACAGCACCAGGAGCCAATAAACCATTGTTTTAGCTATAATAATCTAAGTCCATAGCAGAGACAAAACTCATTTTTTTTTTCTCTCCTATATTGTTAGACCAACCAGTGCTGCCAGAGGTGAAAAATACAAAAAAACAACAAAAAATACTTTCAAGCACACAAGCTTTTCTTCAGGCCAAAAACAGCAGTCATCTTGCCAAAGACAAGCTGAGAACTGCCTGAAGTTTCTGTTTAAAGCAAATAACGGAACTTCTTAAGGAAGGAGGAATTTGATTAAAATGAGGTTCTGGTGTGTTGAGGAAACTTAATGAACTGGAGCAATGAACAGGTCAAACCAGATGAGCTAATAAACCCTTTGGCCTTTGAGGATGTGAAATATGAGAGAGAATTCCAGAAGAAAAAAAGCTTATTTTTCAGTTATCACAAACATATTCAAGACTAATTCTTTTTTTTTTTTTTAAAAAAAGGACACTTAATTTATAAAAACTCATAAAGACAAAAAGCAGTTTTTTTCCTCCTCCATGTTGTCATAGGAAAGATTGATAGCTCCATTATAGCAAGCCTCAGGAGTGGTAGCTTAGATGTAGAAAAAACCAGACACATTTCCGGGCCTGATTCAAGATGTAAGGAGTAAGATAGCTTAAGATAGCCTCACATTACCCTTTCTTTTTGTAAGGGAGGGGGGTGAAGAAAAAAGATGGGTTTACACCTTGTTTTGTAGTTGGAATGAATGTTCTGAAGATTTACATTCTTACTCATCCAAAGTCATGTGCAACACTGGTGAGGGAATAGGGCCTGAAAATTTGACAAGATGTCCAACATCAGAATAAGTGTTTAAGAAGAAAGAAGAAAAATATTGTGTATTCATACTGAATTATAGTCTTGGCCAGCAAAGACTGAAATTTGTAGCAGTAAAATATATTTTCATTAAGAACCCTGGTTTACATATAGGTGGGATTTGCAAGGATATATCTATACACAAAGAAAGGTGTGATTTTACAGTACCCAGTGTTTTTTGCCTTGGTACTCCATGCAGATAAGCTTCACATGAACGAAGAATGGCACTAAACAAAGTAACTCACCTTGCTTTGAAAATGGGATAAGGGCAGAATAAATGCAAAGTCACCAGGGCTTTTAACAGGGAGGGTTTGAACAGATGAGCTAGCATGCTATGAAATCTCTGGCCTAAGTTTTGTCTGTCCTCAATGTCTAAGAATATAAAGATGAGAGAATGGAAAACAGATATAGGCTTTGGGTTAAGCCTTTCTTTGGCCTTGTGGAAACCTGGGTCAAACTTTTCACTCCTTCATCACAGTGATAAGAAGACATGTCCATATGTATCATCAGGGGATCAGGAGGCTGGGGTTCAAAATCCTTGCCCTGCAGCAGCCTTCTTGGGGACAAAATAGTTCCATGAAAAAGCGCATTCCTCAAGATGGTAAGTAGCTCACAGACAAGTGAGGAAGGATGAGAACTATGATGAGAATACCCAAGTGCAAACATATCAATATTTTCAAACCAGATGAGTGCCCACCATTCTGTTGTGCACTAGGTATGCGTGCACCTTGGCCCATGGCTGCACAGTGCAGGTCCTCCCTTGGGACTATGGTAGGGCACCTTCAAGGAAGTTCCTCCATATATTTCATCCCAAGGGCAGGATTTGGTTCATGCCGTGCCAACAAGCTTAAATGATCCAACTATGGAAAATGTCTGTCTTCCCCAAAAGGCATGATCCCAATTGTAGTTTGGTGAATAAATTCCATCTTTGCCAGACATTCAAAGCCACGTTTCTCACCTGAAGCCACCCTGAAGACTGTAGAAAAAAGGTTCTCTCTCCTTCTCTTGAGTAAATTTACTTCAAGTGAAAAACAGAGTCAAAATACCACCCCTCATGGTAAGAACATATGCAGCCTTGGAAATAAGAAGAGAAAGAAAAAAAAAAAGAAAAGCATAGGAATTCCTGCCTTTCTGCAGAAAAACATTCAGCATGAACATTAATACCAAATTGCTCTTGTTCAGCCCTTGAGCGTGTTTTGAAAGCTGCAAGAATCTAAATCCCAAATTATAAAACTCCCACCCATAAAAGGTGGCATTTAAGATGCAGTGTAGTCCAAGATGTACCCAACATGAAATACTGAAGACAGGCAACTGGGAAACCTTATTTTGGCAACAGTGGGTGTACTGTGTTACGGTTTCAATTGTTACTACTAAATCAAAGACTTCTTTTGTGCGAGAGAAATCACAATGTGATATAAACCCATGGTTTTTACAATATATTTTCTAACAATATTTTGAAATGAAGGTGGCCACTACAGAATTATCATGTCACATTCAGTGTCTCATGTCCTCCTATTGCCTGTATGAAGCCAACTCTGGGGTCTGGCTAATTGGACAATCAACTGTGCACCCAGACATTAGTAATAGTGGAGTCCTAGGATAATTCAGGATGGAAGGGACCTCAGGATGTCTCTAGTCCAGTCTCCTGCTCAAAGCATGATCGTCAATGAAATCAGACCAGGCTGTTCAGTGCCGTGTCCAGTGAGGGCACAAGGTAAGATAGTCAAATCACCCTCAAAAATATGTGTCAAGAGGTATTTCTGACCTTTCTCTCCCTATCCATCTTTTTTCTCTTTCCACATTGCCAGCCACGCTTAGTCACAACTTAACCTGATGAGTCTGGCAGCTGCCGGACGCCCCTATGAACAGATTGAGCTCAGCAGCCCAGCAGAAAAACCCAGATAATGTTTCTCCTGGGTTACTGGGCTAAACTGGCATGTAGGATGGTGCGACAAGTTCTGGGGCCATCAGAAAGAAGGTGATAGAACCACGTAGCTTGGAGCAGAGGAAGCAAAAGCAAGCGGTGGCAAACAGGTCAGTGAAGTAGTTGCCACTTTGTCCTTTCTCACAATGCACTGTGCAATTTGACCTTGGGAGCTTCTTTCCAGGCAGGGAACAATTTAGGTGTGTATATATTTATTTTATGGTCAGCCATGAACGGTCCTCAAAAACAAACACTGAGGGGCTTAGAGCAAGCCTTGCTTTGTAAAGTTACTACTCAGAAGCAAGCAAGATAAATGTAACCCTGATCTTAGGACAGAAAGAAGTTACTGTCTTGCAGTCTACAACACTGTTTTGAGACTTCTTGTAAAGAAGCAAAACCAAAATTGCTGACATGCAAAAAGAAAGTAAATTTAAATTAAAAAGCACACCTTTTTCACATTTTTTTCTTATTGAACTATGACAAAACCTGTCAGACTGTGCTGACAGATAATGAAGATAGATAAAAACAAACCGTTCCCAAAAATCTCACTTGCCTTTCGTTGTAAGAATATGGCCTAGTATTAGTTTAACACATTCATATGAAAGGAAACAGCTAAAAAACATCATGATGATCCCCTCTTGAAGTTTTTCATTCATCATTCTCTATCACCACCAGACACAGGCACAATAAATCCAGACTCAGAAGATCCTACCGCTGTAGAGAGGTATAAACATGGGAGCAGCATTGCTTGAGTCAACATGCAGAGAGAATTGGAGGGCAGCTTCCTACAGCCCCGCTATTTCAGTTCATCACCAAAGCTAGGGAAACAACCGCATGGAGGGCAAGTCTCAAGGCAGGACTTCTGGTGGATACTCACCTGCTGCTATTTCCTACCCTTTGTGCTGTATACAGTACTTACAGAACCATTGTATTTTGTGTCTCTCAAGCTCTGCACTGTCTGGATTAGATAAAAATTGAGGTAGAGAGGCTGGTAAAATGCTTTATTTTTATTAGTAGTAATTTTTTTTCAGAAGCAAAGTGCATTTGCTCAGTCTCACACAAAGTCTGCAGTTGTGCAAATGGTTTGAGACAGGTGTCCCATTAGACAGGAACATTTGGCTGTATGGCATCCGTCTTTGGGGCTGAAGGCAACTGATCCCTGGCCATTGTAAGGACAGAAGTGCTGACTACATGGGAGCAAGAAATGCTTTCTGATTTCTGAAGTTTTAGATACGAAATCTTTTCGTCTTCACAATCCAATATAACAGTTTTATTTCTTTTTAAAGGAGAGCTGTGACAAGTTTTACGTTTTCAAAGCCAGTAAAGACTAACCAAGCATGTCCGTATAAATGGGTGATAAGAGAATAATCCAGTATTTTCAGAGCAGGAAGAGTTCTTTTGCAGCATATATTTGATGGATAAGATTTATTCTTACTGCCACACACAGATGCAATTGTGGTGCCAGAAATGGCTGAAGGACAGTGGGAGCAGGGGAACGCAAAGCATCCTGTGGCCTTACGCTTCCCTTCTGGCATAATGTTAAACATTAATTGGAGTTTCTGGATCTTGAGGTTTCTGCCAAGATCTGAAGGGAATTTATAGTCTGACATTCTGTAAGAAAAACAACCAACAACATAGCAAAGAGAGGAATTATGTCTTGCATGTGTTAGCTGCTAACTTTATTTACACAATGAATTAAACAAAGGAAACAAAGAGACATTGAACAGTGTAAACATTTCTTGAAAAAGCATTGGTATCTATATTATAGCTATTTATTCCATTTTGTTGTACTATGAACAAGTAGTTGTTTAGCAAATTCTTAATGAAACCTAAATCAAACTGTTTGAAACTGTTTCTCTACAGGAAGCGAAACAGGGGGGAAAAACCCCCAAAGCATAACTGTTTATACAAATAAAATAAAGTAGGCACATCCCTAAAGAGCAGGAGTTTCACATGTAAAACATCTTCCACAGCAGTTCAGAAATGCACATTAAGTGTCATGCTGATTTGCAGTGGTTTGCAGGAGAACTGGAACACAATTTACAGCACTATAACAAATCTAGAGGCTAAACCACTATTCTACAAACATCTCTTCAAAGGAAGTGCTACTGATAATGTTACTTCTTAGACAAAGGATCAGAAAGGAGGTGGAGAGACCTAAGACCTAGGAGAAGAAAGTAGCCAAGCAATTCCCATTCAAGAAACTAACTTACTGTCTTAGTTACCCGAGACCTCCATTCTCTGGCAGTGAAATAAAAATGTGGAAATTCCTTAATTTCTAATTAAAGTCAACAGGACAAGCATACTTCAGTAACTTATCACACAGCTTATTTTCTAGTGCACATCAGTGGTTGGTCATATACGCATTTTCCTTTGTCACACAAGTTCTTTTTAAGGTCAGTGCTGAAACACACTGAATGCAGGTAATTATATTTTTCCTACTGAAATAAAGGACAAATAAAAGAATATATCAAAGACATGAGAGATCATCTCTACATCTTTTTCAGGCAAAATCAAGGGTGGAGGGCATAGATTTGAGATCCACCGAACCAGCAAGCTGTCATAAAAAATTGCTCAGCTTCTAAAGTCTGCTAATTTAGAAAATCCTGCTAAGTGGGAGACATTCTGCTTTACAACCTCTACTCCAAGCATGGTGTCATGCAAATTTGAAATATAAACAAGTAAAACAAAACAGCAACACATCTAAATTATCAGTAACCAATAGGTTCAAATAACTCTGTTATATGAAATTTCTTCTGTATTGTTGCCTGAAAGTTGTGTATGAACTCCTCACCCCCCAGTTTCAAATGCTTACTGTTTGAGATGTCTGGTGACTTAAAAAAAAATTGACACTTTTGTGAGAACGTGTCACATCTGACAACACTTGATGGAGAAGTTGGAAGTGATTCTACTTCCACTTTCATTGTGATTAGAACAGTTTGGAATTTTACTGATGGAAATATTTTACTATCACGTGCTAAAACTGACGTTTCACAGGACCAAAGTCCATTACTTCCAGGCAACCTACATGAGTCACTATTGAGCTCAGACCCTCTAAATTTCAGCTGAAGCCAGGACTGTGAAGCATTCATCAAGGCACAAAGACTAATCCAGAGCTGAAAACTACCTGGACAGCTCAAAAAGAGCTGGGAGTTCCTGAGGGTAGTGTTACATAGACAGTCATAGACATAGTATTTGTCAAAAACACCTAACCAGCTTTCTGGGATCTTTGCATAAGAGAATACTAATGAGGAAGACCAAACGCTTCAACAGGATGGGTGGCTGCTGTCCAGATGGCAGCAGGAGTCTCTTGCAAGGATCTTCAATTAGGGTCTCTGTGACTCTCTGAACCACTGTTTTCCTGAACTCTTGTAATCCAGCTGGTCCATGGTCTGGCATGACCACCCCAACATATACTGGATCCATTACTACAGATCACTGTAACTCCATACAAAAAAAGTATGTTCTACGTGACCACTTTTGCATCTGCAAGAAGGGTTTCTTCTGACTATTTATAATCATCTTACCTATGTACATTTATTCAATTGTCAACAGGAGCCTCTAGTGGGAGGAATGGCCAGATTGTTCACCTAGGATGTTCAAAATGTTCAAGCACAGGAATTGGTCCAGGCACAGAAGCAGGTGCCTGGAAGGAGTCTTCAGGTCATTCTAACTTTGCCACCTAAAGAGGACCTCCGGCACCAATTAATCAAACATTTTGCTGAGAAGGTGGCTGTTTACACAGTCAATCACCCTGTTTCAAGTCAGTCCATTGTCTCAAACCAGTAATTATCTCATCTGTGCTTTATGAGGAGCCCCAGGGTTCTTTAGCCAGCCAAGAAGTTCATGATTGAAGTGCACTGGTCATGCACACAGGCATAGCCTTAACACTGAACAACTGCTTCTTTATAACCAAAAGACAAACCTGAGTTTCACTCTTAAAAGTACGACAGCTCTTGCCACAGAAAGAAGTTCCATTTTCTCATGATTTCTATTGTCTTCTTATGATTTATACTGTTTCTGTGTCCTAAATAGGCTATACAGATCAAAACACTTTGCAACCTACTTCCATTATTATCTAAAAATAAACTTTTATCCATGACTGAGAGTTTAACTCTCCAGTTCTGTAAACAATCCAAGAACCATATTTGTAATCAAAAATCCCTGCTTGCTGTGCATTAAAAGCGGTCTAAAAAGGGTCAGGAGAGAACAGGGGCTGAAGGCCAACTCAAACCTATCAGAAATTCTCTGCTCCTTGCCTGGGATTCCCTTTCATGCTGGCAACAGGAAAAAAATAAACAGGAGGTATGAATTTAAAGAAAATTAGTGACATGGAAGTAATTGAAATACTTGTCTCTATCACGCATGCCACACCAATCTACATATTTACTAGAGACTAGGAATATTTTTTTCGAAGTGTATATGTACTTGCTACTTGGACCAGCAGTTAAAATATTCAACGAGGTAGGCTAGGGCAGAGTTTTCTCAGTTCCTTTATATTAAACATTACTTTTACTGTGCCCTATGTACTGAACATATTTTGATGAATGCCAAGAAATTCCTTTTGGATGGCTGAGACTGCTCTAGTTCTGATTGTCTGCTCTAATTTTTGCTTGTCATTGTAGGAAGCTCGGAAGTAGGTTCATATCCTTTATCTCGTGCAAAACATGGTGGTGATACAGAACAGTATGATCTCAGTAGATGCTGTACTTGCCTCACATTTATTCTCACGTTGATGACCCAAAAGAGCATACAGCCTTACATCTGGGAACTGTATCATTTAAGCAGAACTTACGAAAATGATTAGTAGAGTTGTCAGAAAACAAGCTGTAGCATGGGTTTGTCGTAGTCACTGGGATGCTCTCAGAGAGAGATTACTTTTACAGACAGTCCTTTGGCCTGACCCACTGCAACCCAATGTTTATGTCAGCCCTCTCAAAACCAGGTTTCCCCAGTCCTACTCTTCCCTGCCCACCTCTCCTCCCTCAGAAGCCAGAGCTCTGATTCAGTATTTAAGCAAGCTTAGTTCAACCTTAGCATCTGCCCAAAGAGGTTCAAACTCACATTTCCTTCCTCCCAGGAGACTTCCATAAATGTTTGGGTAGAGATTCTGGGTAGTCTCCACGCAGCCGAAATTATACTACTACAGAGATAATCAATTGGGATCCCACAGTGCCAGCTACAAGCCGATGACGAAGGCAATACAGCAGGAAGGAGTTATGGCTTTTACTCACTGCTCCAGCCACTGGAGGAAAAATAAGGTGGTCACCAGTGTCAAGGTGTATCCTATTTCATTTCTGGAAGAAAAGTTTTGGCTTCTTTCTTTAGGCCATGAATTACAAGTGGAGACACAGTTAAGTTAGCTCTCTTAGGAACACAGCTCAGGATGTTTCCCTGCCTTCATCATTTCCCATAGCCTGGCCAGGATGGCTTCGGTCTGTTCTGTGGTACCCAGCTTTGCCCATGTACTACATAGGGAGTACAGGCATCTGATGGCAATCCCCCAAATGCCAAGAGTCTGCATGATCCCAGGGACATACTACACAAAAAGCCACCAGTCAGAGAATCGTGTTTTGTGCAAGACAGTTCAGCCATTTCCAATTTTTTACAGCTTTATATAAAACCCTCCAACACATAAACCCCATGACGAGGTGGGACATCATAGGATCACTGTTTTACAGACCTTCTGCTTTCGGCCGTGTCCCCATGAAGATCAGAAACATCTGCATGGTTGTGGAGGTAGTGGGTCTGCTCTTAGATAGCAGCCTACACCGTCAGCAAGGCAGTCCTGCTTCAAACCGTTCTGTAAATCCAGTCCTCCGCGTTTCAGGTAGCATAAGCTGCTGCTAGAGAAAAAGAGGAGGAAGCTGTATGTTTCTCAGCTCTAGGACTTAGAAGTCAGAGCTGCAGGACACATCAAAGAAAGATTAGTCCTGCTGCTTGTGATCAAAGAGTGTTTAATCTTTTCTCCAGATGACTGCGTGCTCTCCCTTCTTCCCCCTCCCTTTGACTAACCTCATTCCCAAACCCAAAAAAGAATCTGAATTAGAAATATGTATGTGTTTACACTGAGCATACTTATATGGCTATTTCCCTGAAACGTTTAAGGGAACATGAAAAAAAAATAAAATCCTGTCTTTTAGGAATAGTCACTGTAAGAAGAAAAATGACACCCAACAAAAAGCAAATACCAAACTTACAGTGAATCCCCTTTCACATTAATCGCTTATTCACCCAGCAGTCCACAGGAGTTAGCATACTCAAATTCACATATTATCACACTTAAATTGTACTAGTTAAATAAACACCAGTTCTGACAGGTCTTCATTTCCCCTACTTTACATACATCAATAAAAATGTTCAAATGTTCATGTGATGGGTTTCCCGTGTAACAGAAGATGGGCTAAAATAACATTCACTACCTTCTCCGTTTGCATTTCCTATAGTATTCTACAGTCCTCCTTGAGATAGCAAGAAATCACTGGTGTCATTAAAATGAAGGCAAATTTATTATTAGTTCTAACAGACATTTTATTCATGTGTAAATGACAGGATGATAGAATTGTTGTTTGACAGCTTGCTGAGAAAATTGTAGCTTTCATCATCTTAGGTGACAGATTTTTCCTAAAATAAAATGAACACCCATGGAAGAAACTGAAATTAGCTTTAGACAGAGAAAAAATATGACAACTATTCCACTTAACTGAATCAGTTTCTGAGATCTCACAAGCGGCAAAAATGCTTTGGTTCAGAAAAAGCCAAATTCAGACATCACTTGGCAAGCTAAATATTAGAAGTGGGCAAAATACTTGGAGAATTTAAAAGGAAAAGTAGTAAACTCACTTTCAGATTCTTAAAGCTCATTAGTTTACTGAAAACAAACAATTTAATACTTTTTTTTGTCCTTATGTTTGAAAAATTTCACGCAGATGTGATGGGTTTTTTTGGCAGCCTAACTGCAAAAGCTTATTAAGGCTGCTAAGCAACATCTAGTATTTGTTACAGGATTTTGAGTCTTGGATTTGAGAAGAAATACTTTTCTTTTTTAAAAATAAAAACATTGTATAGGTGGTTTTAAATATTTTTAATAGAGACAAGGAAATGCCATGACCTCCCAGAGGATTTGAAAAATAAAGTGCTAACCAACATGGGAAGTACAAGCTTCTCTTTGTGGAAAGAACATTATTGGAAAGTTCTCTTTTCACATGTCAGTCTTGACATGGAGAATAGGAAACATAAGCATTTTTACAGCTGCCAAAAATGAATTGAGGCTGAAGTGCTTTGTTCACAGTAAAAAAAAAAAATAGTTTGACCTTAAGTAAGTCATTACATTCCAAAACAAATGGTTATTTTGCATTTAAATTGAATAGGCTATGAAAAAGAATAGTTTCTGCAAGTACTCCACATCAACATCAATTCAATCTATTCAATTTTTCAATTTGCAAAGGTGAGGAAAATAAAACAGTTTCCCAAAACTAGCTCAGGATCCTCAAAAAAATAAAGAAACCCCACACACCACAACCCAAACCCACAAAAGCCCCCCAACAAGACTTTATCCTGGTTTAGGAGCTTCTAGGTTGTTGTGAGCAAAATCACAACCTTTTTTTCTTCCCCAGGCTTTATACCCAAATGCTACTCTATGGTAAAATGGGAAGTTAAGACATTTCCCAAATTTGTCAGAAATTGAGAACTTCTTTGAGATTCGTTAAGATACTTCTGTAACCACCAAACAATGAATCCAAAGAACATCAAGCATTATTTTATGGTTATTGTATTTTATTTCAGAATACTTACTTTAGTTCATATCAATTAAGACACAAATTTTGATTTATAACTTTATTATATCTTAAAATTTCAGGCCAAGTCTAGGACCCCCAGTCCCATGCTTAATGGCTACCCTTCTCTTTTTTTTGACTTTCTCAGTTGTCTCAGTGATTACATTTTTGTCTTGGACCCTGCTCTGGACTCATAACTACTCTTCTCCAGAAACCAAGCAGAGCAGGACTTAGGGCATAATAAGGGTGCTATTTATCAGGCAGACTCAGTATACCTACACAAAGATAATCAGGCCCTTCAGAAAAATACAGTCACTGCTGTTTTTGTATTAAAACACAAATAGGAGCCACCTGCTGCTATAGTTAGTAGTCTGCTAGAGAGTCTAAATGGCATTTAGACCTGCTCCATCTAAATGAGATTAAGTTTGCATCATTATGTTCTGCTCAGCAGACATCTGGACAAGACTCCTATCCTACCAAAAGGCAGAGGTTAGCTGAAACAACACCTCTGTGACATTTTGCATCTGTTGCTGAATTTCAAAGTTTCTTTCCACATCAGAATTGTAAAGAAGCTGAAATTTGGCTTTTGACAGAAAAAATTCCCAGAGAAAGGATACAGACCTTTCTTGGTGGGAAATTTTGCGTATACTTTCAATGCTTTTTTACACCAGGGAAGAAGTTAATAATCCAGGGAAGAAAGAAAAAAAAAAAACAGGCAAAACAGACTTAAAGAAAAATATGATACAGATCAAGTGAGTGAATTCAGAGGGAATTAACTGATGTGACAAGTCTCACAAAAAGCAAAGATTATTCCCCCCCAGCATGCTCCCTGCCACCCCAAACACTGAATTATGCTTCCTGTTTCAGAGTACAAATACTTCAACTGTCACGTCTAATTTTGTCTTTTCTCCTATTGGCTTTGTTAATCAAGAATATTACCCATTTCAAACAGTGGTTATTTCTTCAACCTGTTAATTATTTCTGACTTGCAGATGGTCTATTATAGAGGCCAATTTCAATATCTGCTAATGTTTAAAATTCAGTGCTATAATGGATGTTGCTTGGCAGGCCAAGAGTCTCAGTGAAATACTGCATATATTTGTTTACTTGAAATATTAAAAACCCCACCCAGTTGTGTTCCAAAATCTGTGTTTAAACAGACTGAAATGCTTGAAGATTTGAAGACATTTCTGTCATTCTTATGTCTCATTCCAAGAAGTGACAGAGTATACATTTTTCTCTTGCCTTAGAATTAACAATCCAATTAAAGTCAGTCCTAAAAATAGCACTGTTGCAGCTACAGATTTAACTGCAGATAGGTAGTCTTTGTGCGATAAACAGCCTGAAGGTACAAGATCAATACTTTCCTCCTCCTAGAGTAGGCAGGAGCCTTTGCCTTGAACCAACTTGAGGTGAGCCAGGTCATGACATGGCATTGCCATCAGCATCACAGCAATGTTTTGAAACTCTGCTGGATTCTATACAGAAAAATAAACACAGTCTTCATACTAAATGACTTTGGAGGCTAAACAAACACATCTAAAAACAAAGGGGGAAGGCAGTAGCTGAAGGCTATGACTGTCCTTGACTACAGTCTTCATCACGCAGTAAATGGGATTCAGCTTAGGTAAGAGATATGCAAGTTCAGAAGCAGCTTCTGCAGGTGTCTTGGCACATCACTCTTGAAGGTGTCACTGTCCTAGTTACACGCTATGGTAAACAAGGATGCAGTTTTAAAAGAAGACTGGAAGTGCAAGCATCTGAATGGAGCTGTGCTCGAATAAGCAACGCACGTTTTCATTCACCAAGTCAAATGACAAAAGATTCTCAGCAGTGAATGTTATTACAAGTAGGCTACTGTTCAAAAAGCATTTTCAAATCAACAAGACATGGCTCCAAAACTATTTAACCTCAAAATCTCATAAACAAGTTTGATCAACTGCAATTTATTTTCTTCAAACAGAAATTCAGCAAAAGTTCGAAAGACACGTACCTACAACACTAAAAGGTTGCAAACTCTTTCATTTAGCCATAGATAGAAGTATTAGATGAATCCAGATTTCCTGCTAATTTGAGTTATTTTATGCTTAAAAATAATTTTTTTCCCTCAGAAACTAACAGTAAGAACAGTATTCAGAGGCAAGAGAAGAAAAACAGTTTGTATAGTAGCTGTGGTCACTTCCAGGAGGAGGTGGAAAAATTCCCCGGACTCATAAGTCTGAAACAGCACTTTTATAATGAAATTTAGTTTCAAAGTAAGATATGAAGCTCAACTGGCTGTCTAAGACTTCAACAGGAATTAGCTCACACGATGAGTAACTTTATTTTAGAAAGCAGAGAAGTAAAGCAAAAAGAGATATTAAAGTGTTCAAATAACAAGAAGTGCTCTGTATTCTTACTGGAATGTGTACTGGGACATAACAAATACCAGAAGTTGAAGTACATTATCCTTCACTCTGGCAGTACTTCTGAAGCATTGTCACCTCAGAATCATGGCTGAATTCATCACAGCACTCCAACAACCTTTCTTTTATCCAACTTCTTCCGTACATGCAGTTGTGCCCCACGGAGGCGATTATTTGAGCTGCCATTTTCTGACAGTCTAACTCTCTACCTTCTAGTGCAAAAAGCACCCTACATCACCCCCTGTACTTTCTTAGTATCCACCAGATTATCGTTGGATATCTAAACAGAAACACCATCGCAATTAGGAATTTGAAGACACGGCACTGACATAACTGCTGGATAAAATCTGGACAAATTAAGAGCGGACCTGGGAGGAAGACACATTATTTGATACAGTTCCTCAATATAGGTCAGATTGTCTCTTGTGGTTGAAATCTTTCTCTCTCCCACTTTCCGCTAGGAGAATGAGATATTGGTTTTGTGTTCATATTTTCAAAAATAGGATCTGAACTATCATGCTAACTTCATTGGCGACTGACATTTCAGTCTTCTGGTAAAGTCCATTAATTTGACAGCACATTTGCCTCTTAGAAGAGGCAGCAAATACCGATATTCAATTGGACAGAAAATAAACTTACACTGTCATTCACCTGCCTGTAAGTTATCTGATAGCTGAGATTATGTAAAATATTTTAGGTATTTTCACTATCATGAAACATACTGCAATATGGTTGAATTCTACAACTTGTATGTGATTTGTTAGAATTGAATGCAGTATCAATATCAAACATAACTCAGTGAAAACCACAGAGGTGGGTTATTCTGAAAGAATGCTATAGGCATCCAGTATTATTTCATTTAAGCAAAGACAGATCATTTCTTCAAATGCTTGCAGTATACCTGCAGAAAACTGGTGTTCGGTTATGTTTCTCACCTAAAAAATGTTTCATACAGATCAAGAAAATTACTTGTTAAAAATAAGTATCAAATATTCCAAATATTCCAGTTAAATAGGTTAGAAGATAACTCAAAAAAACCCCTGAACATTGCTGATGCTTTCTCCTAGTAGACCAGTTACTCTACTGTCTCTTTTACATATCTGTGAGTGGTTGCGTTTTGGTAGAGGTAAGTTCATCTGTCACTCAGTGTCAGTATGCCACTTCTCCAATATATGAATAGCAGCAGAAAAAAAAAAAATTAGCCTGAAGTTTTCTTGCCGAGTCCCACCTACGTCAAACACTTTTTGGTAAGAGTGTTCATCATAAGGAACAGATGGAAAACAAGAATTCCATTAGACAAGACAGCCTTGTACTCACGTCCTTTATTCCAGAACATAACAACTGCCCCTCAGGAATCCCAAGTCCTGGAGGTAAGAGAAGAAGCCCACAGAGAGAATGACTTTCCCTTGGTTGAGGAGGACTGTGTGAGCGATCTCTTAAGTGATTTGGACCCCCACAAATCCATGGGCCCCAATGGAATGCACCCATGAGTGCTGAGGGAGCTGGCGAATGTCGTTGCTGAGCCACTCTCCATCATCTTTGAGAGGTCCTGGAGGACAGGAGAGGTGCCCGAGGACTGGAGAAAGGCCAATGTCACTCCAATCTTCAAAAAGGGCAAGAAGGAGGACCCAGGGAACGACAGGCCGGTCAGCCTCACCTCCATCCCGGGAAAGGTGATGGAGCAGCTTATCCTGGAGGTCATCAACAAGCAAGTGGAGGAAAAGAAGGTTATCAGGAGTAGTCAGCATGGATTCACCAAGGGGAAACCATGTCTGACCAATCTGATATCTTTCTACGATGGCATGACTGGCTGGGTAGATGAGGGGAGAGCCGTGGATGTTGTCTACCTCGACTTCAGCAAGGCTTTTGACACGGTTTCCCATAACATCCTCCTAGGAAAGCTCAGGAAGTGTGGGCTGGATGAGTGGTCAGTGCGGTGGATTGAGAACTGGCTGAACAGCAGAGGGTTCTCATCAGCGGCGCTGAGTCTAGTTGGAGGACGGTAACTAGTGGTGTCCCCCAGGGGTCAGTACTGGGCCCAGTCTTGTTTAACTTCTTCATCAATGACCCGGATGAAGAGTTAGAATGTACCCTCAGCAAGTTTGCTGATGACACCAAACTGGGAGGAGTGGTAGATACACCGGAAGGCTGTGCTGCCATTCAGCGTGACCTGGACAGGCTGGAAATTTGGGCAGAGAGGAACCTGATGAGGTTCAACAAAGGCAAATGCAGGGTCCTGCACCTGGGGATGAACAACCCCATGCACCAGTACAGGCTTGGGGCGGAGCTGCTGGAGAGCAGCTCTGTGGAGAGGGACCTGGGTGTCCTGGTGGACGACAGGTTGACCATGAGCCAGCAGTGTGCCCTGGCTGCCAAGAAAGCCAATGGGATCCTGGGGTGCATTAGGAAGAGGGAGGTTCTCCTTCCCCTCTACACTGCCCTAGTGAGGCCTCATCTGGAGTACTGTGTCCAGTTCTGGGCTCCCCAGCTCAAGAAAGATGAGGAGCTACTGGAGAGAGTCCAGCGGAGGGCTACAAAAATGATGAGGGGGCTGGAGTGTCTCTCCTATGAGGAGAGGCTGAGGGAGCTGGGCTTGTTCAGCCTGAAGAAGAGAAGGCTGAGAGGGGACCTAATAAATGTTTATAAATATCTGAAGGGTGGGTGTCAAGAGGATGGGGCCAGACTCTTTTTAGTGGTGCCCAGCGACAGGACAAGGGGCAACGGGCAGAAACGGAAGCACAGGAAGCTCCGTCTGAACATAAGGAAGAACTTCTTCACTCTGAGGTTGACAGAGCACTGGAACAGGCTGCCCAGGGAGGTTGTGGAGTCTCCTTCTCTGGAGATATTCAAGACCCACCTGGAAAAGGCCCTGTGCAACCTGCTGTAGGCGACCCTGCTTTGGCAGGGAGCTTGGACTAGATGACCCACAGAGGTCCCTTCCAACCCCTACCATTCTGTGAACTGGATCTTTAACAAATGTTCACAAAACAAGGAAGATATTTTTCCCTGTTAAACTTACACACCCCTAGTAAATCAGTGATGTGACTCTAGACCTCACATAGTTCTTGTTTTCCATTTCTATCAGGATTTTACACTGAGCCTAAATTCGTCCCTCCTGAAAGCTGTTGTAATACCTAGTTATCAGATATATTCACCATATGTCAACATCTTCAAATGATCTGTTCTCTACACGAACTTCCGTTCACCTAATGAAGCATCATCATTCTCTCAGTATTCCAGTATACATCTACGTAATCCAGATAAAAAGTTGAGTATCACTTGAATGCATAAGTGTATCAGTATAATCTCCGAGATGATATTTGCTAATGAGAGTAAGCATTGTGCCTTTTTGTATGAAATCATAATAAAAGGTAGCTCGTTAGAAATTCTTCTGAACTACCCTTGCAAGATGGATGATCCAGACTATAGGAGATCCCTGAGGCACATAGTCCCCAAGCAGAAGAAACTTCTGCAGCCTCCTGCTACACTGCAGGTCTATCAGATCAGAGTAAGAGGGAGAACTGTTGCATCAATGTTTTCAAGGCTTCCTTCTCTTGTCCTACAAAAGCTGAAGGTGATTCACCACATGAGAAAGCCCTGTTTCAGGTAACACTTTAGGTAGAATTAACTTGGCTGAATTAAAAGTTTAAAAGCTGGTGTCCTTGAAAGTGGAAAATATTCACACCATCTAACTCACTGCGGGAGCTTTACCTCTTTAGAAAGAGGACATCTCTGGTCTTCTGGAGAAGTTTCCCCCTTACCCTCAACTCTGGAAGATTAACTGACAGTGGCATGGCATGGCCACTGCTGTTTGCCTTAAATATCCTACAATGGATATCTCTTTCCTTCTTCTGGATGCAGTGGGTCCAGAGATCCTCCCTAGAAGTCTAAGATCATGGCAGACATTAGTCAGATGTCTAAAGACAGTTTCCACACAATGTTAGTTTTAGACAGAACTATTAAAGAAAATCGGAGAGGAGAAAGTAGGGTAACTGGTTAGAAAATTAAGCCCTGTTATAGATGAGGGACTGGTTAAAAGCCAGAGGAAAGAAAATAACGATTCTGTGATGGAAAAATACTGCCAGTAAACATGGCTGTGAATACAGATTCAGATCAACATTAGTCTTTTTTGGTTCTGTGGAGTAAACAGAAGAGACACACGAGGGACAGGAGAAAAAACACCATACTGATGACAGAGGTCACAGTAGGGTTACAAAGAAAGCCAAAATAAACTGGGCAGTAAAAATTTAATACAGTGGAGCAAAGAGTGGTAAGGAGAAAAAACAACCTAGATATGGATAATTTCCAACCAACATTTCCTGTTTCCCTGAAGAGACTTACATGCTATCACTCTGCACCTCACTAGAGGTGCCTGTTTAGTGCATAAAAGTAAAAATTAGGCTTCATTAAGAAAGGAAAAGAGAATTGAAAATGCAATGTCATTTACAGAAAATCATGACACTGAACACTGCTTTAATATTATATGCAGTTCATTGCTTGAAGTCCAACTAAATAAAAAAATAAAGTCTAGGAAAGGGAGGTCTTGGCACTGTTGGCTGGCAGGTCCAGAGTTCCTGTTTGAAAACTGTAGTTCACAGGAAGGCTATAATAATATGCATTATGTTTTCAGATAAAAGCATTCATTGACTTTCTTCTTTTCTTCTCTCCTATTTGCATGTTAGGATCTGTTAGATAGAGCAGCAATGCAACAAACAATAGAACCAATGTCAGAGCCACAAGATAAAAATGGGGAAAGACAATGTCTCCGTCTGAACTAGACAAATACTTCAGTATGTTTATTAGTAAAAAAACAAACTAAATTTCCTTTGGCTATCTTTGCAGCCATTTTCATTGCATCATCAAGCACATCAATTTATGGGTATGAATGTTTATAGAAGGAACTATTTCAAACAAGTTAAGCACTTGAGAGAAAAAAAAGTAGACTTTTTGAATTCAGAAACATGAACAAACACTTACTCTGAGAATTTTTCCCATTTAAAAGAGGCATTGGCTTAAGACAAATATAGGTAACCCTAAATGAAAATTCTTTTATCCACTCTCTGGACAACAAGTGAATACTTTAGTTCCAAGATTCTTCTTTATACAAATTTTTCCAGAAATTACTTTCCACGTTTCCTGGGCAGGGGAGGGAATAGCTCTAGGAAATTCACTTCACTCAGCTGTCATCTCAGGGAAGAAAAGAAAAAAAACCACCACAAACACACACATCACATATAGCCAAAAATGACACAAAAATCCATCCCTTACATTATACTCAAGTTTGCTCAAAACACACTTTGTGATGACATGTTTCTATCCCAGTGGGATGCTGGAATCTACTGCGTAGCCCGGTAGTGCTTAGTGTATCACACACTTGCATTCATTTCTGTCTTCAAAAACACCAGCATCATCTCTGGTGGACATTCCAGACAGAGCAGGCTATGAGAGCCTGCAGAAATAACCTTCCATTTGATGTCGTTCAGCTCGGGGGAAGATGTTTGATTATTCATTCTGCTGAGAGTAGGAGGGGAAGAACAAGCCTGTAACTACGTGTATTCACTTGGCAGATGACAGCTTGGTCTCAACAGTTACCATTCTGGGATATGAGCAGCATAGGTTCTTCTATCCTTCAACAGGGGATAGAATTAAGTCCATGGCCAATGACCAAGTCTCACAACTACAAGTTGAATAGAACTTACTTCCCTCTTATTTTCTCTCTGTCTTCTGTTTGGTACCATTAACCTTCCATAAAACTGTTCAGTCTCACTTCTAAAAAGGTTTTGTTTAATGCTACACATTAATTTCACACTTAGAAAAGGGAGGAAAAGAATCCGTAGGTCAGTATTACTTGTTTTCTGATTTTCCTCTGATTAATCGCTAAGCAGAGTCCTTTCCACAGCCCTTCTAATCACCAGCTGCTTTGTGACTCCCATTGCTGGCTTCAAACAAGCCTCATTAACTCTTGTTTAATTTCTAAAAGCACAATCAGCTCCATTTTTTCCTGGGTGAGATGTGGGGGTCATGGCAGAAGATCCAGTTGTCATTTCACTGCTACTGCCTCTCAAAAGCGCAGACAAAGAGGAGGCGGGCTGTGTCAGGAGATCGACACAAGCCAGCATTGATTCGTGAACTAAGCCTGGATGCAGGTCTGATGAAGCCTCAAGTAAGGGGGAGCAGGGACTGAACTATAACCATGGGCATATCTGTGCAATGTAGTAATACCCAAGCTTGTTAAAATTTTGGTATGGGAAACAGTCTAGCTATTGTCCCTTTTTTCTAGCCAAAACTATTAGGAGAGCTTAAGAGAACATACGGATACTCCAGAGACTCAGAAGAAGAGCTGGCTCTGCGCTAAAAGGAAAGCTAAGCAAAACTGTTGGCAGATTTAAACTGGCTTCCAGCTCACAAGGAAGAGAACATACACTGGATTCTTGTCTCAGTGACTTGAGGAGGTCAGTCACAGAGTAGCTCTCTAGATCAAAAAAGTTCTCCCAAAAGAGACAGAAGTGCACTGCTGCTTGACCAGCAGGAAAGAGGCATCTTTTTATGTTTATTGCTGGTATGTAGATAGACTTGCACTGTTACTGTGTTTAAACATGACAGACCATGAAATTTTTCACTAATGTAACTGTCTAGTGTCAGTGGGAAAACCTCATTTGACTACAGTGAGAAGCGACATGAGGCTATGAAAAGCACCAAGTTAGCATGGCCACCTGCTTCCATGTTACTTTGAACAGCTTTGCTTAATATGGCATTAGGGCACAGCTACCTCTGAGTTGGTCTTATTCGCCAAACGCCTAAAATCTTCCTTTTTATTACATTGTAAAATGTAATAATAAAAATGTAAATAACCAAAATGTAATAACATTTTAAAATGTTTGAAGACATGATATGTTCAACTCAATGACATTATGGTAGCACCACAAGTGATGTGTTTTCAAAGCCTAAAGGAAAAGCCTACACAGGATTTCCCAGCAGAAGAATGCTTTTGAAAACATTAGCACTCCACTTAGCATCTGTCTCCAGTGACAGCATCCCTCACCTTTCAGGCTGAACCTTGAACTGCAAGCAGAGAAGTCTAAGACTTCTCTAAGTTTTGAGGCTCCCTCATGACAAAGAGTCAACTCTAATTTTCTGATAGTTAGTACTTGACCTGTTAATCCATTAGGATTAGGTTAAAAGAAACTCCGAAATATGATTGCCACTAAAGATTCGCTCTGCAATAGGTGGAACAAGTGCATTGATCTAAACACATGCTAGATACATGAAGTCCTCAGCTCTCCTCCATCATCTGTAATTGTATAATCCATTCCTGTGATGCTGAACCAATCTTATAAAACACTTTCAAAATAAAAGTAACTATAGGAGTGCGGGCCTAATCAACGGAATCATAGAATGATAGAACAGTTTGGGTTGGAAGGGACCTTTAAAGGTCATCTAGTCCAACCCCCCTGCAGTGAGCAGGGACATCTACCACTAGATCAGGTTGCTCAGAATCCTGTCGAACCTGACCTTGAACGTTTCCAGGGATGGGGCATCTAGCACTTCTCTGGGCAACCTGTGCCAGTGTTTCACCACCACCACCACCATTGTAAAACATTTCTTCCTTATACCCAGTCTAAATCTACCCTCTTTTAGTTTAAAACCATTACCCCTTGTCCTATCGCAACAGGCCCTGCTGAAATTTTGTCCGCAAAATAAGATTTTAGTGGATTTTGAACTACTCAATGAGATACCTTTAGGAAAATTTTACTGTGATTAACTTTCCTCTATTCCTTCATGAGGTAGGGGAGATACAAACCTAAGGCAAAAAGAGTATAAAAACACTGCTGTTCTGTTAAACACCGTTGATTTCTGAAAAGAAAAGCTTCAGGACAGAGCAAATCACTTTTATAGAGGACAGCAGCCAGAAGTTTTTGCTAACTGTGCAAGGGTTTTCAATGGATTTAGCGAGATGTTTTTGCTAACTGTGCAAGGGTTTTCCATGCATTTATACAAAGTAAGAGAAAGCTGAAGTGCCATGCTGTAAGTAAAATTTCAACTAGAATCATATAATTGTAGCAGAACAGCTCAATTTCTCCTAGTTTGTTTACAGCAAGAGTTAATATGTCTTCTTTTCTACTATTACTGCTACAAAAATAGAAGTTTGACAAAAAGTAGAAGGAAGTTGAGCTTTTGTGTCTAATTAAAAGATTTTTAGTTTTACAGATGAGCTACAAGTGTCCATAAAGTACAAACTGTCTGAGATACAGAGGTATAAAGAGGCTCCCATTTCAAAGATATAAAGAAACAAAAAAAAGCGCAGAGAAGAAAGAATCAAGTCTCAGAGCTGGATAGTGATGTTTAGATTAATCAAGTGCAATATTAAACAAAGAATGCATAGAGAATGTCTGTTAAAGCAACTTTAAAGTTTTCCCAGCCTTTCATCCATCCAAACTCCTCCCATATCAAAAAGTATGTCTCTAACCACGCAATTCCTGACACGAATGGTATGTGTTAGGCTGAACTCACACAAGTACAAGCCATGCCCTTTAAAGGCAGAGCAGATTACTCTGCAGAACTAAACCACTAAAACTTCTCATCAACACACAGCTATGACACATAAGAACCTTAAGCAGTCTCCTTCCTATACTCTGAATTTCAACAAACACTAGTAATAGAGTCTAAGAGTAACTCCAGAGCTACAGAAAACACCATGGGGCAAGGTCTCTGCTTACTTTCATCACACGAAATACACACAAGCCCATGTGCTTACACCCAGTGGAAGGTCAGTGTAGCTTTTCAGGATAAATATCACCCAACTTATGCCATCAAGGAAATGAACAAGGGCGGGCCATGTTGCAGTAAATGGTCTTACTGGTTACACCACAACATACACTTACATATGTCTTCTACAGACTTCAAAAATTATTTGATTTTTAAATGAAAGCATGTATGCATTGAGGCTGCAAAGTTGAGACTTTTCAAGAGGCTTTTCATGCAAACTTAGCTTTGCAAATCTGCATAGTAATCTGCTCACATAGGCAGTAAAAATTGGTCAAAGCACATAAACTAGGGAGTACATCATGCAAAATATAGCACATGATTTAGGATGCCAATCTCTTCTTTCAACAAGAATTTAGTCATGTTGTGACCTGGAGGACCAGACCGTAGACCTAACAAATAGGCGGTAATGGGGTTATCCTCTGTAAAGGCAAACCACAGAAGCAGAAGTGACACCACACCAGCAGCTAACATGCAAGTTTGTGCTTCTGACCTCTGAAACTGATAGACATCCTGCCAGGACATCACAGGCTGCAAGTCCCTGCACTTTGCAGGTCCTTAGTGGGCAACAGAAGCACAGGAATTCTGGTTAAATGCTCAGGTTTTCACTTTAGCATGCTCTCATTTAGGTCTCTTCCTCTCCTAAAGCCCCTTTCTCTCTTTTTTGCCTCCTTTTAAATTCCATGCCCTCTTCTCTGCAAAATAAGCCTGGGATGGATCTGTTTCTTCTGCCCAGAAAAGAGTGGACAGGGAAGGAAAACAGTGGTCCTTATACAGGTGACAGTCTGTTTGAAATGTAGCGCTCTGTCCCTGAACACTTTGGTTGACTACTCTTTTCTAATAAACTCTGAAAGTCATTCGCTGCTTATTGTAACTGAGACAAGCTTTAATAAGCTCTAGTTCTGCTCTAGGTAAAAGTTAATGAATCCTTTACATCCAGTCCTCTCTTTTGGTGCCAAGTGATGGCACTAACAGCGATTAACAATTATATACCTGCTTGCACCCCGCAGCCTCAGCCTAGACTGTGTAGTTAGGCCAGACCACGACAGATGCATCGAAATGAAGAGATTTTCTCGGCTGAAAGCAATGGAGATAAACGCTGCTGCTCTGCATTGACCTGCACAGACTGTTCTGCCTTACCACAAGCAGAGCAGGGCAGTGGCAGCATGAAGCCTGGTCACTTGGCCATGCCTCAGCAGACTTCTATCAGGAAGAAAAGAGGTTCATCATTGCAATGTCCCCAAAGTTTAAAGTTTTTGCACCGAATCATGAAAGGACTATATCAATCCAACAAAACAGCATCAGTATTTACTCTGGACCACCAGCAATGGAGAACATTCCATCACACCAGCCAAGTACTGCAGGCTTAGGTTAGGGTTAGCTGCGCCCCCCCTCTCCATTTTTTTTTTGAGTGGGATGCCTGTAACCCCACTGTCACAGTAGTGTAGAAAAAAAGTCCTAACTCAATGCATAGCCTAGATATTGTTGTACATAATCTGCATGCCACTCTAGTGCATGATGGACACATCAGGCATAGCATATATTATCTGTTCCTCTAAAATTCGTTGTGACACCCAGCAGGCTTGCAAGAAGTGGCCAGATCTTCACTTTCAGCAAGAGAAAGACGTGGAAGTGTCTCCAAAGCATTCAACACCTTGTGAGAATCCAAGTCAACAGATAAGAAGTTCTCATCTCTCTCTGTAGCCTTGCCATCTGAACTGTCACCAGTCAGTAGACAGCCAAGACTCACATTAGCTGGATTGTGGTGGGGGTCTGAGCAGCTACCATTCAAATCATGTACTTGCAAGAGGGTAGTACCACCAGTATAGCCCCTTTTTTCCTGCAAGTAGGAGTTGTTCTGAGGCCTGAGAGCAGCATCACACCTCACAGATGCCCCTTATCTTGCTCCTAACATGTGCTCTGCAGCTGTATACAAAAGTCAGACAGGATACAATATTTCAGTCATACTTTGAATGATTTTGATAGCATGCAAGATGGCAAATAGCACAAGACAGGCTGGAATGCCAGAATTTCCAGCACTTTCTCTTCATAGAATCGTTAAGGTTGGAAAAGACCTCTAAGATCATCAAATCCAACCATCCACCCAGCAACACCATGCCTACTAAACCATGTCCTGAAGTGCCACATCTACAAGTTTTTTTGAACACCTCCAGGGATGGGGACTCCACCACTGCCCTGGGCAGCCTATTCCAATGCCTGACCACTCTTTCAGTACAGAAATTTTTCCTGTTATCTAATCTAAACCTCCCCTGATGCAACTTGAGGCTATTGCCTCTCGTCCTATCACTAGTTACTTGGCAGAAGAGACCAATACCTGACTCACTACAACCTCATTTCAGGCAGCTGTAGAGAGTGATAAGGTCCCCCCTCAGCCTCCTCTTCTCCAGGCTAAACAACCCCAGTTCCCTCAACCGCTCCTCGTAAGACTTGTTCTCTAGACCCTTCACCAGCCTCGTTGCTCTTCTCTGGACACACTCCAGCAACTCAATCTCCTTCATATAGCGAGCGGCCCAAAACTGAACACAATACTCCAGGTGCAGCCTCACCAGTGCCAAGTACAGGGGCACGATCACCTCCCTGCTCCTGCTGGCCACACTATCCCTGATACAAGCCATGATGCCGTTGGCCTTCTTGGTCACCTGAGCACACTGCTGGCTCATGTTCAGCCGGCTGTCGACCAACATCCCAAGGTCCTTTTCCACCGGACAGCTTTCCAGCCACTCCTCCCCAAGCCTGTAGCATTGCATGGGGTTGTTGTGACCAAAGTGCAGGACCCAGCGCTTGGCCTTGCAGAGCTTCATACAGTTGGTCTCAGCCCATCAATCCAGCCTGTCCAGATCCCTCTGCAGAGCCTTCCTCTCCTCAAGCAGATACTCCTACCCAACTTGGTGTCATCTGCAAACGTACTGAGGGAGCACTCAATCCCCTCATCCAGATCATTGATTAAGATGGTAAACAAGACCTGACCCAAAACTGAGCCCTGGAGGACACCACTCGTGACCAGCCACCAGCTGGATTTAACTCCATTCACCATCACTCTCTGTGCTCAGCCATTCAGCCAGTTTTTTATCCAGCAGAGAGTACACCCACCCAAACCATGGGCACTCAGTTTCTCCAGGAGGATGCTGTGGGGAACAGTGTCAAGGAAATTTTTTGCTGAAAGTACAGATCTAGCCCCACACTCAGGATTTGGCTAATGGAGCAGCAGCTGTCTTGTGCGACTTCACAGCAGCAAAGCTGTACTGGATCATTGCTTACCTTTAGAGCTGCAACACACATTTTCTTGCATTTGAAGCAATATTGCTCAGTGTTGCACACCTAACATGAAATGCAAACCCATCAGGTCACCTTCTGGCAAATTACCTAGCTGATTTGCACTGAGCAAAGTCCATACAGTCCTGAGAAAAGCTCTATGATAGAGATCAGCAGATTTTTTTGGACCTCAACAGCTGAACAGCCCCATATAGTATGAAGAATTTAATGGGTAAAAGAAGCCAAAGTTGGCATGAGTCCATCCAGAACATCTCTTGGTGCTTGGTTTGTTCCAGCCAGGGTTCAGGAATGATCTGGCAGCTGGCTTGGAAACCTGGCCTAGCTATAAACTTAGCTTAAACAAGGAGTCTGTGGACACATTCAGAAGCCTTTCTACAACCTGATTAACATATGTTGTTCTTATCTTTTCACAGAATTAGCTACCTCACTGCCTCTCCAGTTTCATTTTCTTCTTTTTGGCTGAAGGTCTTGCTTTCCCTACTGAGACTAATATGCAGCCTGGAAGACTCCTGATAGTCAAGACAATTTTTTCTTAGCTTGTTAGGAATTTCTCCCTTAGGTAAGCTAGCAATATTATAATGAATATTGTTAGACAACTAGTTCTGCATAAAATAAAGTGCTGCACTAAGCTTCGTTCTTCAGCCTTACCTCTTCTGTGAGATCTCCAAAGCAGAGATGCTACAGACTCTTCCAGCAATCCATCAGTGTTTCACATAGTCTTTCCAGTTAGCTCAGGAAAGAAAGGAAATGAAAATACACAGTGACCTTCTTTGCTATGATCTGAACCCAGTAACAAAGGTTACCATCCTATGCATCACAGACTATGAATAGATTCACAACAGTTTTATTTGCTACACCACCTGTTGCGTTCAGCCTTCTCTAATTGAACAGCATCAATTCTAGAACCAGTGATCACTCCAGTTTCTCTCCTCCAGAAAATCGCCAGGTAGTCCGTATTTTCTCTGAAGTGTACTTGCCAGAGGTCTGGACATATCACTGCATCTAAGGCCTTGATAACATTGAGCAGAATGGAGTACATTCTGTATTTTGCAGGCAACACAAATGTTTATTGATACAACATTTGCTTCCTTCCCATGCCAAAAAAAAACAGAATGATGCTTCTGATTCATATCACATCCCAAATCGCAGGATTCCGCATCTCCTTTTCTGAACCATCCATCATGTATTTGCTCCATTGATCATCCCAACCAAATCTAACACCTTACACTCCCTTCTCTAAATTCTATCCTTATTTCTGATTATATCCTGACTTTATTTAGACTTAGGGACTAGCTTAGCAATAAAACTAGTCTGCTTGCTTCTAGCTTGCTATTAAAATTGTAGATAATAGGCTAACTCACTATTCCATTCAAAAGACCCTGTGAAACCTCATTTGATGTCTTTGTTCGGTCAGATATCAGATTAATCTTCTGGGCATGATTATTCAACTGGTATGGCTTTTCACCCTGTAATTTAATTTACATGCATATTTGCATAAGTGTGGTGCAAGAGAGTAGCAAAAGCTCTACTAATCTCAAAATGTGACATCTAATGTGTCTCCTTTATCCACTAGCCAATTACTCTGTCACAGAAGGGAATTGGGTTGAACAAGTGAACATGTTGGTGGCCACTCATCTCTGTGATGATTTTCCAGGAGCTTACAAATGGTTTTATTTATTCCATTCCAGAATTTTTGTCTTAAGTGAAGCTGACAAGTCAATAATTTCACGAATTCCCTTTCCTTATAATCTACTTTTCCCTTATTCTTTCTTACTCCACCTGTTCTATACACTTTCTCCAATACATGCAGTTACAGATCTGAAAATGGAAACATAGAGATCCAGCTGAAGAAGAGATAAAGCTCAGTAAGCCCAAACAAATTTTTTCATACTGACAAAAAGAGGGCCAAGGATTCTTGGGCTCCAAGGCCAAATGGGACAGACTGATTCACATCCACATAGCTAAAAGTGACCCCCAAAATACAATCGTTACATCCAAGTTACAAATTATTGGTAGCCAGCCCCGGCTCAGAGGAATTCTAACTAGCTTTGGCCCTTATTAATCCTCACAACCCCATAGGTAGTCACACTCACTTCACCCCATTGATGAAGCACAAAGCAGGGTATGAAACCTTTCAGCTCACCTTCGACTATGCTTGCAGGCTGCAAATCTGTGCTGGGCACCAAGTGTGACAACATCCTGCTGTTTCCCATGGATATTCTGCCTATTGATGCATTTTCTCATTAAGCTTGTCAGATATCTTTAGATGCTTTCTACAGCACATCTATAGTCCCACCTCCTTCAGTCTGGAGCCAGGCAAGCTGCCCTCAGTTAGGGGTTCCATGGCACATGAATTTCATTTTTATCTGCAGCTCCCATGGGACTTTCTAGTTTGGGGCAATAGCAGTGCTCCTAAGCCTTTGGAATTTATAAGACAGGCTCTTCCTTCCTGGAATTAGAGGTAGTTGCTGGGAACACTGGCTGTGTACAGTAAAACACAAAATGTCATTTTCCTTCTTTGACCATAGGTCATGGGTCCAGTCTGCAGCAACCACTGTCTCAGTGGAACATGTGCCCAGCTAGTAGACCACAAGGTGGTGAACCTGAGGGACAGCTTAGAAATTCATATCATCAACACCGCTCATCGTGCCATTGCCCGCTGCACATCGCGAACGGCTCATTGGCATCCTCATGCAAGACAGAGGGATCGTAGCAGGGCTAGGCCCTCCAGTTCCCACACACATTGCCTGGCCTCGGTGGTGTTGATGGCCATGCACTGGTCTGCCTTATCTAATTCCAGAACCTGAGATGGCAATTTGGATGAGGCATATTTCCATCAAAACCCTCTCAAGCACTTAGTAGCATTCACTCTCTCTCTCCCCAGACTGCTCCTCCTCTGTCTGTGCCTTGCCTTCCCACAAAACTATACAAATAACATAGATTATATTCAGACTGACAGTCCCTACTGCTAACTCTTCTTTTTCATGAGTCGTGCTGACCACTGTTATAACTGAGGGTCTGCATTCTTATCTCCTCTCCTCTATTCTTCATGTCAAACCTGCTACCACCTTTTTACTCACAATGCCCCTACCTAATCACCTTGCAACATCCTGCCAGCAACAGCCTTTAACTCCACAGATGAAAGGCTTCAACACAGCTGTTAGAAAGTTCTCTTTGCAAATGAACTTTTAAAAATCTACTTCAGCACCACAAGGGAGGGAAAAAAACATCTTTAGCTGCTATTTAAATAGATATAATCCAGGTGTGCATGGGGATAAGTAAGTAAAAGGAAGGTATTCCATCTCTCCCAGTTTCTATTTCAGCAGCCTGGAGCTTCAGTCCCACCTGGCCAAGCTAGGCAAGCTGGTGATGGCTCAGGAGATGCCAACATCCACACACCTAACCAAACTGCTCTGGCTCCCAGAACAGCCATCCACCTTTGAGCAGGACCTGGTCATATCACAGAGGTGGTCTATGACAGTACGAACAGTAGTTTCCCCACGGCTCTCCAGGAGCTGCTCCAGGTATGGAACCAGGACCTACTTCCCTCCTGTCAATACCTGGGGATGCTTTCAGTCAGAGACCAAGCACGGAAACCATCACGTCTCCCTACAGCTCTGCTCAAGGTTCTGCCACTATGTTAGGTGGCAAGGTCAACGCTGGTGACAGGACTAACCTGATGGAGGATAGTCTTTCTCCTTGGTCATCACCCAGACATTTTGGTAGACAATGCTAGGCTCCAAAATGTTCTCTTTAGAGCTCCTAGCCTCATAGATCAGGGCTATACACAGGGGTATTCTTCTGACCAAGTAACCACCAACTGAGAATAATTTGCAGAAGTTTGCAGGTATAAGCACAATCAGCAATTATTTTCCCATACCTCAAGGTATACCATTGCACTGTACATTGTTCATCCTGGTCCTGAGATGCCACCAGCTATATGCAAAGGAGGGAGGCACTGACAGAGAAAAGTACTCTGACCTTTGGGTCACAAAGGCTCTAGTGCCTCAAATATACTGTCATTCATCCATAGCTGCTGGTTTCACATCTGTGAGCTCATATTTGAAACCTATCAGTGAAAGGGCTTTGCCTGTGGAAGTTGTTCTGATGGCAGTCTGTGCTGTTACAGGCCCCGGAGTATACCAGAGATCATGCTAAAAAATGGAACAGTACTGATGGTTATGATCCAGTGCTTACATCTGTGTCATGGGCTTATGTTATTTAATAGTACAGGCATTGCCTGTGACTAACTCATTGCTTGACAAGACAGTACGCCAAGCAGTAAGCTATCAATTAAGCAGCAGACCTAGTCTTTCTGCCAAAACCATCTTCATTCCAAAAGCCATGAATTATCTCTTGCAGAACAACTTAAACTGAGGCTTAGAAAATCCATATACATTTCTGGATATTAAACAGGATTTACTAATTTAACTAAACTGCTGCACCATTTAGGGCATGCATATCATGATATGAAGAGATAACTGCCAAACCAAGACAAGATATTTTCTTACGAAAAGAGTGATAAAATTGGAAGACCTCCTGTTTGAAAGGCTTGAAGCTACCAAGTATGTTAGACCACTAATGCAAATGCACAGGTAGTCTGCTGGAAAGCACCACATTTAAGAGTCCATGGTGTAAGTAGAAAGAGCAAAGTCATGAAAAATATTAATGGTTAGCCTCTTTTCTTGGCCTCTGTGCTGATGAAAAGTGTAACTGCTGCACCATGTAACGACAAAAACTGAACACAGATTGCAAGTGTTTCCCATATACATTTGGCCCACTGACTTCAGGTCTCCACAGCAGAGAAACCTGTTTGCATCGTTAGTCCTCACATGATGCACAATCATTACGTAGACAAAAACAGACGAACAGAAAAATTGCCACTGAAGTCCATCGCTGCCATACAGATTCATCATCATCATCATCTTGATGTAGCCCAAGTTAAGCCAATCAAACTGTCAGAAGGTTTTGAATTGTCATCACTTGGATTACAAGTAATGCAAAGATCTTGACCGTTAAGGCTGGAGTTTGTCTAGTACTACCATTAGCATAGACTACACATTCCTGGTATAGCTGATCCCACAGAATGTTGAGATGTAATATCTTTGCCAACTGCTAAAGAGGTGAAAAACTTAATGATGAAACTACCTTCACCAAGGGGTGAATACGAAGCATTTACTACCATTTCAGTTAGAGACATCAGTAAATGTGTATGCCCTGGAATATGTCTTCCCTTGAACTAAGGCTGAAAAGTGGCCAATTTTGCCAGAATTTCAATTTTTTCTGTGGAAAGTTCCAAATACTGTTACTTTTTAACATTTTTCCAGAATTATGTGTTCCAATTCTTTCAAAATACACTGTTATTTATCTCCCATCAAAATAATTTCAAATATAAAAAGCATGATTCCCAGAGAAAACGCACACCAGATTGTCCTGCCGAGAATCTGGATGCATTGTCTTTGTTGGGATGCTGAACGATGCTAAATTGCTCCCTCCACACCCCCCCCCACCCCCAAACATGCCAAAAAAATATCCACCCAAACACCAAGCTGCCATCCTTCATGGGTACATACTCTCGGTTCACGTAGCACTCCCAAGAGTGGCCAACAGCAGATGGTCTGGTGGGGAGAGAATGAGTACAGACAGTCAAGTTTTGTAAAAAGGCTTGTACAATGTGCACTGGTGTGCTGACACATTTGGTATTTAACTTACAAACAAAACAAGTGCTGTTTTGTAGGTGAAGCAGGGCTCTTGTTGAAGTATAATCCTTCCAGAGCATGCTATCACCTACTTCTCAGAAGTGCTTGCATACAGGGCATAAGCTTCATTCAAAACTGAACAGTTTCCCAAGTCTTTCATGAGATCATGTGTTCCATATAGATTACTTTTACAGAGTACGTTTCCATGAAGTGCTTTTTTTAGCACAGATCGACAGACTAATGTCAGACATCTGGGCATCACTAAACCTTTCTAGTATGCCCAGGATATCTAGAACCCTGTGAATTTTTCCATCAAGATGTGCAATTAAAGCTATGTGAATACAATATTTTCAATTAAAAAAAATTACATCTCAGGAAGTACAGATATTCCTTCTGCCTTATAAGGCAAAAACCCTCTGAAGTAATATCTGTTTGAAGACGGCTAATGGACCCTTCATTCTACTAAAATACTGTAAAACATTTGGGTAGATGAAAAAAGTCCTCAACATATACATTGCTCAGATTTGGTTTCCATTTCAGGTGTGATAATTCACTTTCCTTTATAACTTTTTTGTGTTAATACATGGTAAGAGTTCATCAGCCTCATACTATCTAATGGGAAGTCAAAAACATTTTCCTTTCCACACTAATGCTACTTTCAACAGTGTTGGCTTTTGTATAAGGCTGAATGGAACAGAACAAGTGTTCACACCTTTAACAATTTACCAAACAGAAAGGAAACTGGTACGGGAGGAAACAAGGACCATTCAGATAGATTTACAGTTTGCATAATAATATAAGTCTTACAGAGTTTCTCCTGGAAGATGCCAGAGTCAGTAAGAGCCAAGCACAAGAATTAAAATAAGTTTACCATTAATCTCTTCCAAAAGGGCTTTTGATGTTTAGTATTTTAGTCTTTGGAACAATCTTTGTCTTTTTGACTAAGACGGAAGGAAGAGAGAACAAGGTTGGTTTTTTTGTTTAGACATACAAGTCTTGCCTTTGATCATCATCCCAATCACAAGTTCTCATTAAAGTTTTGCTATACTAGAGTAAGAGCCCTTTAGCTTCACATATACTCTCTCCATAAAGGCACTTATACCTGGATTCTCTCTCAAGACTGGTTAAAACCAGACAGCCCCCCAGTGATCCCCATAAGGCCACTTCTTCCAGTTGTTGGAAGATTTTTGTAGTTCTTTTCTGATCTACTTAAAGTTTCTGACATGCTTACAAAGCAGCAAAACCCATAGAGCTGACGAAATACACCTACGTTCTACTTCACAAACGCATCTTGGAAGTATGAACACTCCTCCTTACCCGTTTATTTTGTTTCCCAGAGACAAGGACAGCATAGAAAAACATAACAAGAGCTTTAAAAAGCATTCTTCACCTTTTGATCTGCCATTGTATATTCAGAGGGACTCTTTCAGCACTTCTGCTTAGGGAATTAATGCTGAGGCATCCATAATGTGAACAGAATTTAAGAAGTTTTACCTAATGTTGCAAAGATTACAAGCAGGAGGAACATAAAGGATGCATCCCTATATTTCAGGACCACTTGAAGTACAAGCAAATAGCCTCTTTCTCAGTTCCAGACACAGTATACAAAAACTATTCATTCCTACAGCCAGTTCCCAATGAGGGAAGCAGCACCTTTTTAGCATCATCAATGAGTTACTGTTCAGACTTCATTAATTCCAAGAAAAACAAGGGAAATATCATTGCATTGTCTGGGACATACCAGACGCCTACAGGCAAGGCTAGAGAGTCTCTTCTCAGAGGAAAATACCTTGCTTTTCTTCTCTTGACCGACTCTCCCAAAAACTGGTTGCACAACCAGGGTTGAAGGGATATTCAGCCCCCTGGCAGCCAGACTCTTTTGCTCATGAGCCAAATAAGAGTGAAGTAAATTACTTGCAATTAAAAGTGCTTTGGTAGAAGAGGACAATACTTAAAACAGATTTATAATACTTAAATACTTTAATATCTAATGTGGAAATATAAAATAAGTTAGAGTAAACATGTAAATTTCTATTACCTGGTAAATAATATCAGTAGTTCAGTCACTGAAAATAGCAAGGGATCCAAAGAGTGTTAAAAGTGAATGAAGACAATAACCATGGAAGTGAATAATCCATAAAAGAAGTTTCAAACACTAATTTCAAATATCATTTGAAACATTTAAGAAGCATGGTTGTTTGTTCCAAATTTTAATCTCTGTGTCCTAGCAGCCTTAGGACTAGCAAGAAGTATACCTCCACAAGTTTTATTTAAATTGAGTTGAATTCCTGCAATGTTCTTTTGCACTGTATAGTTGTAAATGAGTATTCTTGTTTCATTAATATGAAGAAGGTCCATTCCGCGAAATAATCAGGCAGGTTGCTGTGACCACACGAGGAAGATCACCTCCTGCTCCTTCTCTTCATTTCCGACTTAACTTCAGATTTGTGGGAACAGAGTTACAGCAAATGAAGAAAATCTTCGGATACTGGCAAGCCACAATAGATAACAGAAATGGATTGGATTTGAAATTCTAATTCTCCTGAATTATTTACTGCTTACACCTATATTATTTAGACTGGAGGCACTTATCTTCCCTTCTTTTCTTCTAGCAAATCAATGTAGACAGCTGTTCTTTATATTCCACTGAACAGCATCAGACACATAGTAAATACATGCAGCAAGCATTTTGGAAGATTGTACAGGTCAATATATTTTAACTTTTGCAATATGGTGTTGAATCATAGCAACAGGCATTAGATTAAGGAAGATGTAGTGAGCATGCCTCATATATTTCTGGTTAATTCTGGATATCTGTTCATGCAGTTAAGTAATGAACACCAACAGTATTTCTTAACTTATTTACAAATGCCACAGTTGGACATTTCTTTTGCCTATTAAATTCCTAAATCAAGTAGACTACAAGAGCTAATGATCAAAGCCAAAGCAGAATCACATACTGTAGCTTAAATGTTTATTAGCTTTGTCATTACAGCTGTTCAGGCTTCTGATTGTTTTTCAAACAAAATCATAGAATAATTTCCCACACATCATTTTTATTTGAAATGATTACCATATTGGTCAGACAGACAGGATATTAATATAAAGCCTAATTGAACAAGACAAATTGCATGTCAGACCTACTGACCTTTTTAGAGTTATGTTTGTAATTTAATGTTCCTACTGACATTGTCACCTTCATAAATACCAAGACATACCAAAACTAATGAAAAACATCCTGCAAACCAAGGAAATCTGCCTTTAAATCTGCTGAAATTCAGTTTTGAGACAGAATAGCACAACATCAAAATACATGTATGAAAAGCAGCACTGCTAACAATTTTGGAGTCTTACAGGTCTCATCTGTTAGCACGCACATCTTCATGCTTACGTCTCTTCAGCTCTGATTAACTGGCTCGAACAATTTAAGCAGTCACAACACCACAACAATGGAAACTCATCAGGAAACCCATGCTTAACTCCATTCCTCTAATTACATTTGAGATGCCTAACTAAGCTAGCGTGGTTCTCACACTGACCTGAACTCCACTTCCACTTAGTAAGGTCTCGGGTTTATCCCTACGAAAAACAGGGATGTGTTTTGGTTTAGGTTTTGTAAAAGAAAAACAACCTGCTCAACTCTTAAAAAAAAATTTACTTTGGCTTAAAAGCACAACCCTCATAGACTACTGGCAAGCAGGTGCGAATAAGCAGCCAGAGAAGAGGAAGACGGACAGGAGGTAATTTAGAAGTATTTGGTCATTCAGTGTTACAGTTTGAGGTCATCGAGGGACTCATAACAGGAAATATTACCCAGGGTGACCAAATGAATTCCTTGTTTCAGCATACACGAAATAAAGTGGAAATCACATTGTAGAAATTGGAATGCATTTGCATCAAGGAAGAATAACTACTACATTTTTTTCTATGCATGAAATCACATTCTGGTGAACTTAAGTAACTGTGAAGAATTGCATCACCAAGTGGGTACTGGACTTAATTGAACAGAGTTTTGAAGGTATAAGGTGTAATGAGGGTGGGTGAAGGAGATGCAAGGTGCTTCTTTTGTTAGTTTAATTGTACGCATTTTGCCAGTTAAAAAAACTCCACTTAGGATCATTAAAAAAAAAATCATAATCAACTCATTGCTATTTGGTACCATGCACACCGCGAATCTGGTAATCTGCAGCAACCCAGCAGGTATTTGTGCCAGCTGAAATACTGCGGCCAGCCAACTTGCCAGCACTTTCCTGGAGTTATCCACAACAGACAGAAGAGCACAGCTTGTTAATTTGTTGTTCTGGTAATACTTCTGCTGCAGATATCAAAAAGTAGTTCCTCCTCTGGTACCATGCTGTTGAGTCTCTGGGGCTGGAGCTGGACAGCTTTTCCTACCACATGAGCAAAGCCAAGCCATCTGTACTTGGCTTTTAATGACATTTGTAGGATTTTATATCCTGGAGAGCAATAAGAATTTAGAGTAGACGCTTTCAGTTGAAACGGACTTACAATGACCATCTAGTCCAACTGCCTAAGCACTTCAGGGCTGACTAAAAGTCAAAGCATGTTACTAAGCGCATTGTCCAAATGCCTCTTAAACACTGACAGGCCTGGGACATCCACAACCTCACTAGGAAACCTGTCCCAGGTTTTAACAGATAGACCTCAGCTGGACCTTATCTGAAATAGGTAGGGGGTGGGAAGGACAGGCAGCAGAGCAAGCAGCATTTGCTTGAGCTCATAAGAAAATGAAAGGTTTCTGCTGAAAAGAAACACCCACTGAACTAAGCTGCTTGAAATGAATGACAAAGTTAAAGTCACTGCAGGCCTTCAATATACCTGCATGTGTTAAAGTCAGGCAGATAACATACATCTTTTTTCCATAAATTCTGATAAATTTGTTCTAATGCACATTACCTAGGTTTAAAGCTTAAATTCCATTTCATTAAAAAACTGTTCCCATTATTTGTCACAAAAACAAATAAAGAAAAAACAGGTATATATTCATAGAAGAACTAATCGTCCATAGTCATGTCTTGTCAGATACACAACAGTTAGTTATCCAATTGATTTTTTTCCTTTCATGCAAATAAGCAAGCAGCTTTCCAGCAAGTAATCATTTGTTTGTACAATAATTAGTCCAGAGTGAGGTTTTGGAGAGAGTTCAGCAGAAGTGTAGTTAACACTAGTGAAAACCACTTTTGAACAACCCAAGGTATGTGTTCACTTCTCAGCATTTGAGTACAAAGACTTGAATCAAAGTCAATGGTAAATAGTTCCAACACTCTTGAATGATGTTACAGGCTAGATTTATTTAAGGTCACTAAATATAACATTGTTTATATACCTTGAACCCTGTATGTAAAACACTAACTAAAGAGCCCCTTGTGTGTGCCTTCCTTCTCATTTGTTGAGGGCAGGTCCATCACTAAGTGACCTAACAGGAGCAGACTTGAACTTGAGACTTTCTAGAGTAGCCAAGAAGGAAAATGAACTGTTCCCTGTGCACACACACACAGAGTTTCTTGTAGTATTCCTTAAGCTTCCATCTTTCTCACTGCTGGGAGACAGACCATCAGTCAGATCCATAGTACTGCAGTCAAGTCTAAATCAACAGCGCTGTCTAAGGTAAACCAAACAGCCTTACCTGCAAGTCTGAGCACAACTTTAACCTGTAACCAGCATAACTAAGCACATTTGTGCCAGATAGAAGCTGTAAAACACCACCTGGAAATGTGGTAATGCCTCCAGTAATGGAGAGCTCCACAGTGTTGTTTTAAAGTCACTATCTACGTCAGCTTCTACTGTTTGTTCTCAAGTAGATTTTTCTTTAAAACATAGCTTCTTTTGTATCTGCTAAGTTGAACATAGCTCTAATATCTCTGCAGATGTGGTTACTTGGTAAATATTCACCAATTTGTTTTGACTAGTTTTAATTGGCATGATATTCCAGCTCTTTGAACAGTGTTATCAAACCAATTTACATTAGTATTTGGTTAATCAGTGTACAGTACCCCCTTCCAACATAACTTTTTTTTTAATAAAGAGTTCCAGGAACAATTTTTTCGTATACACCACATACTTGCCTATAGGATCATCAATAATTAATACTCTGGTGAGTCATAGTGCCCCTGAACAACATTCATGACTAAGTAATCTCTTTAATTGACTGGCTCTACTCAAAGCCCTGCAAACTCATTCCAGACTTGAAACTCAAGTTCCAACCTAAAACCAGCATCAAGTGAAATACCTAAATCCCACTTACAGAACTCATGAATTCTGGTAATAATGCACAAGCTCGTGAATAAATAAGGATGTTGGTTTAATAGCATAAGGCATTGTAGGAAAGTGAAAGAACAAATTGGCCTTGCACACAGTCTAATCATGGATGCACAAGACTTCTTTCTGTTCAAGAATCTCGTTATGAGTTGAAGCATGAGAAACAGCTAGCTAAGACCAATTCTTGAGAAAAAAACCTAAAGGTCATAATGGTTTGGGTTGGAAAGGACCTTAGATCATCCTGTTCCAACTCCTCTGCCATGGTCAGGGACACCTTCCACTAGACCAGGCTGCTCAAAGCCCCATCCAACCTGGCCTTGAGCACTTTCAGGGTGGGCACAGCCACAGCTTCTCTGTGCAATCTGTTCCAGTGTCTCAGTACCCTCATAATAAAGAATTTCTTCCTTATATCTAACCTAAATCTATCCTTTTTCAGTTTAAAGCCATTACCCCTTGTCCTAGTACTACATGCCCTTGTAAAAAGTCCCTCTCCTTCTTTCTTGTAGGCCCCTTCAGGTACTGGAAGGCTGCCATAAGGTCTCCCTGGAGCCTTCTCTTCTCCAGGCTGAACAGCCCCAACTGTCTCAGCCTTTTTTTGTGCTTGGGATTGCCCCAACTCACATGCAGGACCTTGCACTTGGTCTTGCTGAACTTCATGAGGTTTGCACAGACCCACTTGTCAAGCCTGTCAAGGTCCCTCTGGATGGCATCCCTTCCCTCCAGCATGGCAATCGCATCACATAGTTTGGTGTCATCGGTAAACTTGCTGCGAGTGCACTCAATCCCACTGTCCACGCTGCTGACAAAGAGATTAAACAGCACCAGTCCCAATACTGACCGCTGAGGGATGCCACTCATCACTGGGCTCCACTTGGACATTAAGCCATTGACCACAGCTGTTTGAGTGCAACCATCTGGCCCGTTCCTTACCCACCAAGTGGTTCATCCATCAGATCCATATGTCTCCATATTAGAGACAAAGATGTCATGTGGGACAACATCAAATGCTTCACACAGGTCCAGGTAGATGACGTCAGTTACTCTTTCTTTGTCCACCAATGCTGTGACCTTGTTGCAGAAGGCCACCAGATTTGTCAGGCACAGTTTGCCATTAGTGAAGTCACGCTGGCTGTCACAAATGATCTCCTTGTGTTCCATGTGCCTTAGCATAGCTTCCAGGAGGATCTGCTCCATCATCTTGCCAGGCACAGAGGTGAGACCAGCCTCTAGCTCCCTGGGTCTTCCATTTTTCCCTTTTTAAAAATGGGGGTTATGTTTCCCCTTTTCCAATCAGTGGAAACTTCACCAGACTGCCACAACTTCTTAAATATGACAGATAGTGGCTCATTATCTACAGGTCAGTGCCATAACATTATCTAAGATGAGCACCACAATGGCATGCATAAACAGAAACACACCCCACAATCATTTTGTTTAGCTAAGTCCTTCCCAGCGCAGAACTGGAGATCTATTACATCATCATTCAATAGAAATGAATGCTAGTGGGGCGGAGTTCATAGAGTGATGAACATTCAGAAGTCTAAAAAGCATAAGGGATACATAAAGTCTTGCTGTTACATAGCATGAGACAACAAAGAAAGGACATCACAGCATTGTAGCATAAAGCAGCTGTTAGATATAAAAAAAACAGTTCCTTCCCCAGCCAACTGCTTTTGCTCATCATGAATAAGCTTAAAATTGTGCACAACTTTTTTCTCCTTTCAGGTTGTTTAGATTCTTTTTGGAATAGGTTGTTGGAAATTCTTCTGGTGAACATAAAAAAAAAAAGTCGTCTCACAAACTTAGGGAAGTAACAAATTTATCTATAAACTTCCATAGTTACAATTCTACAGCCAATCAGAAGTGACACAGGCATAGTTATTCTTATTTTGTACGGAGACAGAACAAGTCTCAGGAGGATTAAAGCCTAATTATTATTTTCTTTTCAATGAAATAACTCATGAGACAAAACAGTTGTGAAGAACAGAAATCAAACCTGCGAATTTCATTTGTCCATCTTTCCCAGCAGTCATATTCCCTGCACAGGAAAGGATCAATATGTTTTCCAAGGTAAGCTATAGGCAGCACAGGCTAAAAACTGCAAAGAAGCTGGTTAGTAATTGTTTCTCACCAAAAATAGGTAAGTCCAAACTATTAGTGACTTATATTGAACTGACAATTATCAAAAAAAGAAACGTTGGGAGCAATAAACTCAGTTTCTATATATTCCCAACAGTCTTTGGAGCTGTATAAATCATTGTGGAAAACAGCATACTGGAGATTCCCTTTGACCTATAGTTATATTCTAGTTACAAAACTAAAACAAACCACAGCATTTTAAGCAAGATACCAAGTAGAGTGTTCTGTCATATCCATTCACCATCTAATCTAGGGCCTGTTGTTTAGGTTTCTTCCCAGAGGAACTAGAAAAGAGAAGGGATTGAACTTCATCATCTGTGGTTTAAGTGACGTTCTTAAACAGAAGCACAGAGAAACAAAGGGAGACAATAATGCTTTCATCTATTTTGTGAGAGGCTATAAATTCCTCTGGAAATTCAGCCTTTTCTTTCAAAGTCCTTTGGGCTTTACAGAAATCAGTGACCAAGCAGGAAGCAGTTTAACCAGTGTTGTAGAGCAGACTCCTCTTACACAAGAGGTATCCTCTCCGCAGTTTTTATTCAGACACCAAGAAAATTTATATAAACCCTTGTACAGCTGTATTCTTCATACTGGCCAATTTGCTTTCACAGTTTCTTCTTTCCTTTCCATTGCACCACAGCTATACATTCTGCAGCCTGTGCCAGAACAACACACTCTTTTAATCATATAAAGATAAGAACTCAAGGGAGAGATGCAAAAGTCCTTACTATGTTTAGTGCTACTGCGCTAAGCCCGTAAGTCCTATTTCCATTTTTATTCAGCCATTCCATTGGCTCCTTGTGGGCTTATACGTCAGCTCAACTTCACTTGAAAGAGTTTTGGGGTAAGTTCAAGAGCACTGTTCAATTCGAGTCCCTTGAGTTCCCAATGACATTTAGGAATTGCTCATTGAGGGTGAGAGTCAGATCAGCCTATTGAATTAAACACATTCTCCTCTGCTTTTAAGAGCCCTTGAAAATGTTGTAGAATATTTTCCCCTTAGGCATACCAATCTGTATTTTACATTAAAGGCTATTTTACTACTTTCTTACAGCAGTTTGCTACCTAAGCTATGAAGTTTTGCTGTTTAATAACAAAAATTCACCAATCCAATAACTGGATCACTGGGAGTACAGTTTAGCCTTGTAATGTATTCAATTCTCTAAACTGTATAATGATTAGACACTCACAAGGCAAAAGTTAACACTGTTCTATTCCCCAATGTACTCAAAGTTTAATAAAAGAAACCTTCTTCTTCGCTGCAGTTTTGTCTCTGTTAACTAAAGCCAAATGGTAATTTAGCTTCTAAATCCTAGATTATTGATCTAAATATGAGTAAGTCTTGGTATTTAGCATTGCCTGACAGCATTTGTTGCTACTTCTACATCTACCTGAGCTGTCACACTGAACTTTCTGGCAGCACCTCTTTGTAAAAGCAATCCACTGGCTATCGCCTCCTCTTCCTTCAGAGGGCAGTCCTTCGTGGAAAAGGAGGAGCCATTTTAAGGAAACAACCTGGTTTTGAGAAGAAATAGGAGACAGAACTCACTGTTCTCCATCATTGTCAAGAGAAGCAGATGCAGCTGCTCCCACCAAAGTCCCTAAGCCCCAAAGCTTATGACATCCTAGCTGGTCATTCAGTGTTTTAAAAGAAAAATATCAAAAGACAACAACTTTGTTCTGACTGTAGAGACTGTACTTGGACTACTTTACCTGCTACTTAAATAACAAGTACTTCATCTATCAGACCAAGGGCCCGTCTAGTCTAAATACTCTCGTCTTCACCTAAAGCCACTGTTGAACGCCTAGGGAAGAGAAAGGGCAGCATATTTCCCTGGTACTCCCAGCTTCCTACTACTATGAGCTCAGCAACTTTCCAACTCAGATATTTTCATGCATTTAGCATCACTTTGTGGACTGCTTTTCCATTAACTGCTCCAGCTTTCTTTCATGCCTTGAGTAAACTCTTAGCTTCTACTACATCCTGTAGGAATGAGATCCTGCAACAAGTCAAATAAAAGGAAATGCACATCCACAGTTTGCACCACATAAATTCATTTCAGGCACCCCTACCATTCGTATTGAAGCTGCACTTTTCGTCACTGGCTTTCACCTTCCTCAGGGACACCAGAGATGAACTGAAAGAGGTGGCATATCTGTGTGCTCTTATGAGCACACCTGCCCAACAATACCACCAAGAATGCTCAAGACATTTGTAGCACTTCACACCTCCTGACAGTGGCATTAAAGCAAAGTTATTCCATTTTGCAAGCTGTGAGTAGAAAGCCATAGAAAAAACACATAATATGGAAAAAGAAGTTTTGGGAAGGGAGCACGTATACCTGCTGCATGAATAATGCCACAGGGGTTGGTGGGGGAAAACATCATGCACAAAATACTGTGGGATTACAGGATTCAGAACAAGTGCATTGACTGGATGATCACATTACAATCAGATGAGACTGACCAAATTAACTACCAGCTGCAAGGCAAGTGTTGTGATTAGTATTTCTACAGGCATACACTCAAATACAAGGAGAGAAGTAGTGTGCAGACACCTCCCCACCCATCACTCTGTGTGTACTAAAAAAGTTCCCAGATTATAGTCCTTACCTCAAGTACTTTTCCAGCTTCCCAGAAGTTTGTGTCAAAAAGGGAAAAACAAAGTTACTAAACAGCATTACATAAAGCAAGAACCCTGAAGCCTTTGATGGCGATTCAGGCACAGAGACCAGTGATATGAAAAGAGGATTAAAAAAAAAAAAAACACAACCAAACCACTGAAAACAAAAGACCCCACTCCTTTGTAATAATGTCTGTTTAAAGAGTAAGTGATAAATTTAAGGAAGTGAGTATTGTACAAGAACAAAGTCTACTCTCTTTCTTTTTTAAGAGAATGATTCCTTTATCTCCCCAGCCATAATAAAATATGAAAGAAAAGAAAAAAAGCCACAAAAATGAGCCATACTGGAGTACACATCAGACCCTCTTTTGAAGTAAACTAAGTCTATAAGAACTGCGGAGTGCTAACTACTGGGAAGAGCAACATCTTTGCAAAGACTAGTTGCTCACTGAAAGAAATCCATGTTCTAATTACATACTCAGCATTTCCACATGTGTTTTCATATTTGAATTAACGCACTGTACCTAAACCAGCTCAACAAGCCCACATTAGGACGAGTGGGATAGCAGTAGACTCTAAGAAATCCATCTAAGGCCCTGCTATCACAGGTGACATAGTACTGAGTGGGGAAATTCACTTAACTTACTGCCAGGCAATAAGAGTGCCTGGTAACTGGTTTAGATGTTGAGAAAATTAAGGACAGACATTTAAACAGACACCAAAACAAACACCTGTATTCCCCCCTCCTTAAGCTCAATTTCTTTTATTTTTGCTATGGGCTACACTTCGTCCAGCCAGACTCCTGAGATTAAGGAGGCAACATGTGGCAAAGGAGGTTGGAGGGTGGGATGGTATCTTCTGCCATGTGAAGTTTAATAGCTTTTCTGCTGCTGTGGTCCCTTATCAGCACAGGCTGCCATCCCTCACTCTGACATGGGTCGTCATCCCATCAGGGACATTTCTGCCCTGAGGCACCAGAAACACCCAAGGGTCATCCTTCCATTGGTGGGTGTTGTGGTCCCCTCAGGGCTGTCCCTGTCCTGCGCTTCCCACTGTCCCTTCAGAAGTGACCCCGCCCTAGCCCACCATTCCTTCATTCCCACAACTAAACAGGATGGGACTCCAAAAGGCTGATATTGCCCAGCAGAGATAGGCTTCATCATTCCCATAATCTTCTGGTTCAATAAAACACAACAGCTCTTTCTTTCAAGCGGGAGGTCTCCTCAAACACTTTAAAATAGTAAAACCATGTACATATAGGCGAAAAGATATTTGTCTCCCACAGGTTATGGCAGCCATGCTGTGTTCACAGGGTAGCTTTGACATGCATTGGGTGTCTGCACCACACAAGGGAGAGATTTCTGAAGAAACTGCCAGTCCACACTACAAAGTGATCAGCTGACTACAGCAAACCACCAAGTTATTGTTTGAAAAGATAATTAACAGGAAAAAGAAAGAAGTGATGTATTCAGATAAGATTTGACACAGAGAAATAAAACATTTCCAGACATCACTTTCAGGTATTTTCAGTCTTTTCATTGAGCTTTCATGCTTTGTGCAATAAACCTGCAGTAAGAAAGGGGCAAGTTGGCTAAGTTTATGTCAGCCTGGCAGCCAGTGTAGTTGGGGCTATGTAGAGACTGTGGGCAGCCACTATCTTCTAATGAAAATCCTTCACGCTTTGTATTTTCCTCCTTCTGTTTGATTTATACTTGCTTCAGATGTTGATTTTTTTCCTTAGTTCAGAGACACAATGAGCCTGTTACAGACAAGCGCTTCACTCTTAGGTCTCCGGTTACTTGAAGTATTTTTTTTTATTTATTTAAAAAAATAAAAAAAAAAAAAAAAAAAATCAAACAACCAACCTCTTTGACCTCAGTTCCAGCATTCTCTTTGCTCTGTTTGAAGCTCTGCTTACCAGCTCCAGGCTCCAGAGTGCATGAGCCCCTCCATATCTTCAGTGCCTTTACGCTCCTTCCCACATGTATATCTTTGGCAGTTTTCTGAGCTCATTTCTCCAACCCAGGTCTTCATCAAGGTATGAAAGCCTGTCCCATCAATTCTCACCTGAAGGGAGGACACTGCTTGCAGCACTTTCCTCCCTCCATCGTTGACTTCTGCAGCATGGCTTCCTCCAGCCTCTTTTGGAAACAGCTGGTACTCATCGTAATCATTCCGCAATCTTCCACATTCTGGGATGGGTCTGCCCAGAAGGCAAGAAAGCAACACCGGGAGCAGGGCAAGCCTGCACTGCTTATTGCATTTTCTGCTCACGCTTTGCTTTTTAATGTGGCTTGTTTGGGTTTTTTATAAATCATCTCTTCACTTTCTTCATGGCATTTCTCTCCCTCCTGCTCCCCTCTCCCATTAACTAAGTAGTCTTGGGTGTTTTATTCCCTTGCTGACAGGACCTGGCTCCCCAGTGTCTGCCTGTATATTTTAATTAACTTGGAGGGCTATCATACACCTGGCTTACCATGGCAAATAAACAGGTTTTTGTGTCCTTAGAAAGCTGCAGGTATCACTACAGAGAGTTTCATTTGTTTTCTTATACAGATTTTTGTTCAAAAACTCTTCCCTCCCCTCTCCTTTCCTCTGTGTGCTATTCTGCATGCCTTCCAGCTCTGTTTTAGTTAGTACCTGTAAAGCGCCTGCTCTGTTATCATAAAAGTTAAAAACTGGTGTACTGCCTTCTCAACAGGAAGTTATAGCACAACAATTTTACAGTCACAGGGCAACAATAACCAGAAAGACTCATCTATTTTTTTTTTTTTTTTACATTAAAATATTGATGGAGAATGCCTACATGGATATTTCCATGCTTCCAGCAAATTCAAATTTACAAGAGATCAAGAGCAGAGAATACAGGTCTTGGAAGTCATCCTGTTATTCTATCACCTCAGGCAACTCCTATCACAACTTTTTTCCTCTGCTTTCTTCCCTCTCATTAAGCTTTGTGGCAAGAGTCATGACCCAAATAAAAAAAAAAAACCACCAAAACAAAAACAAAACATGCTGATACTGACTTCCAGCATCAGCTGAGGCCTTTAGGCACACAAAGCAAGTAAACCAGGGTACTCGCCAGGAAGGGCTCCTCTATAGGAAAGAAGCCAGGCAATATTACGTACCCCCACACAAATAAACTAAAGCCATTACACCTTTGATCTCAACTATAAGTATTTTCATAGAAGAAATGACACCATTATCAAGTATGTTCATATATTAAATGTATTTTATGTCTGGTTACCTATTACTCATAAAGCTATTCGACTTCAAATCTACCTGTAATTTTCTTCCTCAGTTTCCCACTCTCCTTCAGAAAAAGTTTATGAGATTTCAGGTACAGAGACCTAGAAGCAGTTCCGAGGTGGAGACTGAAACCATTCACCCAGCTGGGTGGTTACAGTAGCAAGGAAATGGGAGCACAGAAACATGATTTCAGAACAGCTGCAGAACAACACCTGAACAGACCAGTTCACATGTGTTTTCCTCCCACCTCCCTGATGAAGTTAAGGGGTCACAAAGTTCAGTCCAGCCCCTTATAAGAAGGTATCACCATTAGGAAGATGCTTTTGGAGTTTTACTCTTCTAGCAGAGACACTCATCAACCAAATCAGAAAACCACTCATATTGGTCATTGTCACTTTCCTTTCTTCCCATGAAGGTCCCTGCAATGGATAAGGCAGTCAAGACTAGACAGACAGTGGTTGATAGCTAGATGAGAGAAAAAGAAGGCCGTCCTGTGGACAGAAGACCTGAGTTCATTTCTTCCCACAAGAGTGCCTGTTTGGCAAGTCAATATATGCTTTGATTCCTTGACAGAAGGACAGCAATTATACTGCATCACTAAACCACAAGAAGGCTGGAGAAATACAGACTGTGAACTCCCCAAACGTTAGTGGGTAGCATTCAAGAATCTTACACAGAGTAGTTTCATGCACATACATTGTTTTATCCTTACAATCAGTCAGCAAATCTTTGCGCCCTCTTCCCCTCCATGTACTGGAGGCAACTGGTCAGAGCAGGCTGCACTGATCAGGTGGTGACCCAGGCAATAACAAAGAGAAGCTGCCTGACTGGAACATCTCCATCCTCAGCTAACTACAGCAGGAGTCCAATTATACTTTATCAGTGTTGGTTTTAACACTCACAGATATCACATGCTGCGTATTTTTTTGTTACATTTGTTAGCTGGATTCTTAGAAAATAGCTTGCATGTTCCAAGTACAAGCCTATGCCAAAGACCAAGCTCTTTTCACCAAGACATGTTTGCACTATTATTTGTAGTTTATCCAGTTAGTCACATGCCTTTTCCATTCTTCCCCTTCAGGAAGCTCCCTGGATGCAGGACTACATTGCTCCTATGAGACCACATCTTAACACAAATGTAAATTCAGTCATGGGGCTCTGCACTAAAGACTGCTTAACCTGGCCACAGTGTGATACTTGGAACTGAGAAGAAACAGCTGCACACAGGAGTCACACTCCATGCTTTGCTCAGTAGAAGAGACTTGCTTATAAAAAAATGCAATGCTGTACAGAGATCCCAGCTCAAATTCCAATTCGAGTCTGTCCTTAGACCATGACAAAACAGCCTTTGTCAGGTCCCCCAGGTGCCTCATGTTTACACAAGTGCACACCTAGCTTACTCTGCACAAATTATCTCAGAAGGCCTTATGCCTCTCTGATGTATTTCAGATATGTGTATCCAGAGGGAAGATGTCAGTCCTCAGCTCTCAGTTCTCCTCAGTTTCAATGAAGATTGAAGGCTGATTCTCATCATCTCACAGGCCCATGTAAACATGTCTTCCTTAGCACTGTTTGATCAGTCTGATAAATCACGGCCGCAAGGTTTTAACAACAGTCTAGAAGCGAGATTGTTGCTGAAAACTGTGGTGTCTTTGCATCAAGGTAGTCACTGAAAGCAGTTTTCCAGAGATCCCATCTTGAATGGTGAAGCCTTACATCCCTCCCCTTTTGTTTTTTTTCCTCATATCCAAAGCTGACTAGGTCAGCACAAGGGCCTCCTTGGTTTCCAGTTTTAGCCTGGCTGCAGAGTGGAAGTGCTTAGCACCAGGCACCATGCAGTGCTACTACTGTCAGCAGTATGCACAAGAGAGTCAAATTTATGATGTCGCTCTACAACAGATCCAGCAGAGTGAAAAACAGCTTTTGTAGAAAGTGAGCAGCAATTAATCCTGGGAAAAATACAGAGCATGTTGTGTTCCTTAAATGAGTCAAGTAACTTTTTATTTTGGGCTGCATTTCACTTTCCTCAGCTGCTGCACATTCATACCTGTTCATCTATTCCAAGTTCTCTGCTTACAATGAAATAACAATAAAGTCTGACTGTATTTATTTAATATTAGCCATGATTCTTAGTTCTGGATTCTTTCAGATACTGCCTCTACTTCTACAAGGCTTTGGCTGTTAAAAGCAAGTACTAACAATAGCATATAATATTAATGATAATGCAGCTTTGAAGTAGATTGTTGTGCTCATCAGCACAAGCATCTCAACCCTGCTGTGCTGAAACACAGAGGTAACCTCTGCAATGACTTATCTGGCTTCCTTAAAAAGGGAGCTATCATTTTTTGTGTGATCTCTAGTGGAAAGCTTACCTTGAACTGAAAAGATGCATGCACATTTGCTAGGAAGTTAGAAGAGGGAAAAGTAATTCAGAAACTAAGAAATCCACAGAGCCTTTTACAGATCCTAGAAGAACTAATGACAGTCCTTCTGCCCGTACATGGTGTATAGCTTTCATGCCTTGCACCTGCTTAAGAAAGCCTCAGAGAGAAGAATATCAGAATAATTCCGATAAGGAGCCAAAAGGGTTAGATTAGGACTGAAACGGAAGAGAGGTGGCTTGCAAGAGTCAGCCATTATAAGGACCTAACACTAGAGCTTCCCCCAAGACCCCAGTACACCATCAAGCTTTCTGAATCTTCAGTAGCTACGTTTGCATTCATCAGAAATAGTGCAGAGCAACATCTGTCACCACTGGACAGGCAAAGACCAGTGTGGTGTCACACATTACCTATAAGCTATCTATTTGCTTTTTTATGCTCCTCTGTATTGCAGATTTGCAGCACAAATCACAACTTCTCTCCTTCTCCATGATCCCACACGTAACTCCAGACCAGCTGTAACAGACATCTGCTTTCAGCAGGCAGCAGATAAGAAAGAAACAACAGCATCCCAGTGATGGAGCTCCGCCTGCTTCTGCACCTGCAGTAACACTTCTCTGTGGAGAGCCTCACAAAGGATGTTGAGACATCTGCAAACTGGGAAATAATCTCCCAAAACAGCCACCTTTTCATGTCAGAAGGGACTGCTAAGTTCCATATCCTTCACTATCTCTAGGAAAACAGAAACAAAACAAATGAAAGAGGAAAATAGTGCTAAGCACAGAGGAGTGTCACACTCATGAACTCCTCACTCCTTGGCAGAAACTGTAAAACCAGAGCGATGTTCCTCCTGTAAGGCACTGCTACAGACACTTCACTCTGAGCTTGGCAGTTTTTCCCTTCCTCCTCTACTCCAAATTCTCAGCTCAAAGCATTTCTTGACCTTTTTCATTACAGGAGAAAAAAAATACAGCTTTTTTATTACGTGAATAGTGCTTCATCCAAGAAGGTGTGGGAGTTTTGATAGCTGTTTTCGGGGACTTTGTTTTGATTGGTTGTGAGAGGCAGAGGTGGTTTAGAGTTTTGGTGTTTTTGTTTTGGGTTTGTTTTTTTTTGTTTTTTGTTTTTTTGTTTTTTAAGTTTTCTGTGATCTCACAAATAACTCATGACAAAAATCTCTATCATCCTGGCTGTGGCTCTTGGTAGCAATGGAATCTATTAGTCACACAGAGCTGAATACTTCAGGTAGCTTTCAGCACATAATGCTGGGATTTACTCTTTAATAAAGCAGGCTTTTTATAGAAAGTATTAAGGGCTTTTTACCCAGGGTTTGTGACACATCATTCTACACAGCACTGAAGTCCCGTGCTAGAGTTGCTTTCAGCATCATGAAGTTAGTTGTGTCAGATGTAACCTCCATGTTCCTTAGGCTACACAGGAGAAAACCATGTACTTGTTGCTTCTGCAGCAGTTCTGAGAAGCACCACAGTGCATTCCCAGAAGATACAGTTACTGGGGGGGAAAAAAAAAAAAAAAAAAAAAATCAGAGGATGGAAAGTCCTTTTTACTGGTTTCATCTGGGTTTGGATCCAGCTCCTCTACACTAGGTGTCCAGAGAGGAACCTTCAGGAAAAGTTCTACTAAAACTGTCAGAGTACACAGTAACTGGAACACCCTGTGCCAGACCTCTGGAAGGTGACAGTATCCTTCACTCTTCTATTCCTGACATCTCTAGAATAACAATACTGAAAACTATTTTCGTCTTAGCTCTTTATCTGCAAGAAGAATCTGCTAACATTACAAAAGCTGCAGCTTGCTTAACCTCCTTTTGTTGCATAGTCAAGAAAGAATAGCTCCAGACCTTTGACCTTATGAAAGCTGAACTTTACTCAGATGGGTAGTCAGCAACTTTGAAGTCAATAGCTTTACTCATGTGGGCAATTGTAGATGCATGCTCAAGTGCTTATATGCTCAAGGTCTAAATTAAGACAAAGTACTCTGGCACTGAACATAAGGTCTCAACTAAACTGCAGTAGAGTGTCACCAATCATTTGTTCTACATTTGCCACCAGAGAGAGAGGAAAGTTGAAGCACTTTCTGTTGCTCTGGTCTTAACTTCTTGTCCTTTATCCTTGAAAGCCTAAGTAATGAAGAGCAACAACCTGCAGATAAAATGGGCTAAAATCCTCGAAGTCATACAAGTCTACACGCAAGTAGATGTAAAGGGAAGTAAGAGTGGTGCTTCAAAATACACATACAAAGCACCTGCATCACAGACTAACAGCCTGATGTAGTACCACACAGATGTACATGTGATAAGCAAAGGCTTGGAGACAAAAGAAAAAGAGATAAAAAAATGCAGAGCAATGAGCTTTTAAATGCCAACAAGTTTAAAAGAAAGTCAAAGATAATGAAATTGCATTGTAAATGGTAAAGTGCTTAGGTATTTCCTCCTAAGAGCACTGAATAATCACATATCTAGGCTGTAAACTTTTTGCTATCCTTACTTTGTCTGATGAACCATTTTTTTCAAGGTATGGTACTTACAAGCTACTGAAGTGGTGTATCTGGGTAAGTAAATACAGGGTTGGGCCCTACCATGTGTTGCACAGCACCAAATGCGCTTGCATTCGTGAGATATATCAGTCAGTGGGGATAAAGTTATGCTATTGTTTTACTCAGCTCTTTGTGAAAATTCAGTCTCTTCTCATAACTTGCCCAAGTCTCTTCTCTTATGCAGCTGCATGAGGTGCCCAGTTGCTGCAAGTAGCAGGAAGCCATTCACATCCCTACAAGCAGGATATTCCAGGAATAGGCCAAACCTTATCTAGCAAAGCTGAGCTAGCAAAGCGAGCTCTACTCCAGAAGGATGCTGCAGCTTCAGCTATCCTGAAGACAGCAGCTCCTCTTTGAAACCCCCTTCTTCCTGCTCCACGGCCCCAGGAGGGCAGGGTGTACACAGTCCATCTACACAACCACCCAAGCTGGAATGTAGAGGACCGGGATCCAATTCATCAGTGGCACTGAGTCTAGGTAGAGGCCGGTAACTAGCGGTGTCCGCCAAGGGTCAGTACTGGGCCCAGTCACAGAATCACAGAATCACAGAATAGTAGGGGTTGGAAGGGACCTCTGTGGGTCATCTAGTCCAACCCCCCTGCTGAAGCAGGGTCACCTACAGTAGGCTGCATAGGACCTTGTCCAGGTGGGTCTTGAATATCTCCAGAGAAGGAGACTCCACAACCTCCCTGGGCAGCCTGTTCCAGTGCTCCGTCACCCTCAGAGGGAACAAGTTCCTCCTCATGTTCAGACGGAACTTCCTGTGCCTCAGTTTGTGCCCATTGCCCCTTGTCCTGTCACTGGGCACCACTGAAAAGAGCTTGGCCCCATCCTCCTGACACCCACCCTTCAGATATTTGTAGGCATTTATTAGGTCCCCTCGCAGCCTTCTCTTCTTCAGGCTGAACAAGCCCAGTTCCCTCAACCTCTCCTCGTAGTGGAGATGCTCCAGTCCCCTCACCATCCTTGTAGCCCTCCGCTGGACTCTCTCCAGTAGCTCTTCATCCTTCTTGAACTGGGGAACCCAGAACTGGACACAGTACTCCAGATGAGGCCTCACCAGGGCAGTGTAGAGGGGAAGGAGAACCTCCCTCGTCCTGCTGGCCGCGCTCCTCCTAATGCATCCCAGGATCCCGTTAGCTTTCTTGGCAGCCAGGGCACACTGCTGGCTCATGGTTAACCTGTCGTCCACCAGGACACCCAGGTCCCTCTCCGCAGAGCTGCTCTCCAGCAGGTCCACCCCAAGCCTGTACTGGTGCATGGGGTTGTTCCTCCCCAGGTGCAGGACCCTATATTTGCCTTTGTTGAACCTCATCAGGTTCCTCTCTGCCCAGCTTTCCAGCCTATCCAGGTCACGCTGAATGGCAGCACAGCCTTCCGGTGTATCTACCACACCTCCCAGTTTGGTGTCGTCAGCAAACTTGCTGAGGGTACATTCTAACTCTTCATCCAGGTCGTTGATGAAGAAGTTAAACAAGACTGGGCCCAGTACTGACCCCTGAGGGACACCACTTGTCACCAGCCTCCAACTAGACTCAGCGCCGCTGATGACAACCCTCTGAGTTCTGCCATTCAGCCAGTTCTCTATCCACTTCACCGACCACTCATCCAGCCCACACTTCCTCAGCTTCCCCAGGAGGATATCATGGGAGACTGTGTCGAAAGCCTTGCTGAAGTCTAGGTAGACAACATCCACGGCTCTCCCTTCGTCTACCCAGCCAGTCATGTCATCGTAGAAAGCTATCAGATTGGTCAGGCATGATTTCCCCTTGGTGAATCCATGCTGACTACTCCCAATAACCTTCTTTTCTTCCACTTGCTTCATGATGGCCTCCAGGGTAAGCTGCTCCATCACCTTTCCTGGGATGGAGGTGAGGCTGACCGGCCTGTAGTTCCCTGGGTCCTCCTTCTTGCCCTTTTTGAAGATTGGAGTGACATTGGCCTTTCTCCAGTCCTCGGGCACCTCTCCTGTCCTCCAGGACCTCTCAAAGATGATGGAGAGTGGCTCAGCAATGACATCCGCCAGCTCCCTCAGCACTCGTGGGTGCATTCCATCGGGGCCCATGGATTTGTGGACATCCAGATCGCTTAAGCGATCCCTCACACAGTCCTCCTCGACCAAGGGAAAGTCGTTCTCTTTGTAGTCTTGTTTAACTTCTTCATCAACGACCTGGATGAAGAGTTAGAATGTACCCTCAGCAAGTTTGCTGATGACACCAAACTGGGAGGAGTGGTAGATACACCAGAAGGCTGTGCTGCCATTCAGCGTGACCTGGACAGGCAACCCCACGCATCCGTACAGGCTTGGGGTGGACCTGCTGGAGAGCAGCTCTGTGGAGAGGGACCTGGATGTCCTGGTGGACGACAGGTTGACCATGAGCCAGCAGTGTGCCCTGGCTGCCAAGAAAGCTAACGGGATCCTGGGATGCATTAGGAGGAGCGCGGCCAGCAGGATGAGGGAGGTTCTCCTTCCCCTCTACACTGCCCTGGTGAGGCCCCATCTGGAGTACTCTGTCCAATTCTGGGCTCCCCACTTCAAGAAAAATGAGGAGCTACTGGAGAGAGTCCAGCAGAGGGCTACAAGGATGGTGAGGGGACTGGAGCATCTCTCCTACGAGGAGAGGCTGAGGGAGTTGGGCTTGTTCAGCCTGAAGAAGAGAAGGCTGCGAGGGGACCCAATAAATGTTTATAAATACCTGAAGGGTGGGTGTCAAGAGGATGGGACCAGACTCTATTCAGTGGTGCCCAGTGACAGGGCAAGGGGCAATGGGCACAAACGGAAGCACAAGAAGTTCCATCTGAACATGAGGAAGAACTTCTTCCCTCTGAGGGTGACGGAGCACTGGCACAGGCTGCCCAGGGAGGTTGTGGAGTCTCCTTCTCTGGAGATATTCAAGACCCGCCTGGACAAGGTCCTGTGCAGCCTGCTGTAGGTGACCCTGCTTCAGCAGGAGGGTTGGACTAGATGACCCACAGAGGTCCCTTCCAACCCCTACCATTCTGTGATTCTGTGATCCAAGCTCTGGCTCAGATCTGGATGTATAGCCAGTCTCGAGAGCGTTACCACCCCAGTGCTCTCCTCTCTCTCTCCCTTTCCAGATGCTGCATTGTAGAACAGAGTGTATTTTAACTAGACCAGGATGGAACACTAGTGACACCTGTTTCAGAAGAGATGTTCCTACCTTGTCCAGCTATGGCTCCAGGTCTGACCGTGGTCAAACACCATGCAAGCAGTCCAGAACTAGGGGCAGTGCTATTTCAGTATCTTATTTTAATAGCATTGTATAGCTGCATCTATAACCATACCACTGACAAAACATACATCACAGTCACCCAGATAAAACATTTGCTAGCCTTTTTGCTGGCAAATCCTCAGGTTTTCTACATCAGCAGAAGAACTGGTGGATGTATGACCCTCTCCTATTCACATTACAATTCTCCTCTCATCCTACAGCTACTTTAAATGTGACTCTCTGCTCTTTCACTGATAGAGTCTCTATATCATCATGTTTCCCAGTTAAATAGGTTGTCCTCTCTCCCTAGCACTGCCATAATCCAACTAGGCCTTTACTCATACACAACAGAGGAGAAAAGAATAGCAGGGAATTACTCTCCCTTGATCACAAATACAGGCTGATGAGCATTTAACACACAGTCCCTTAGACATGGCAGAGATATCAGGAATTACACAGAAACCGCCTCAGCAGCCAGGACCCAAGGCACTACACTCTCTATCAAGTGAGATGTGAGTCACTACAGTCAAAGAGCTAAGCAGGTTAGCAGATTTTATGACGAATACATTTGAAATAATTTTGAAGTTTCTCTTCTAAAACTTTAGTTCCCTGGAGAACAATCATTTAAGTAACTGAGGGTTATGATTAAAAAGATGAAATAGATGACATATGATAAAATTCTAACATTAATATTCAATTTAAAAAAGGTATTTCTAAAATCACACTCAAACCTCCTCTAATAAGACCTTTGGATCATAGTTTTATTTTACTTATTTCAATTTCGCTGGTTCCCCCCTGCTCCCCAATAACTGAAAGCTACTAGACATTAAAAAGAGTTAAATACAAAAAGCCAAGCACCAGACACAGGTGCCTCAACGGTTTACCGGTTTGTCTTCCACGTGATCTACCAACACAATCCCTATATCAGACTACCCACTTTAAGTGCAAAACAATACCTCCCTGCAGAAAACTCAGCCTCAGAAACCCACCATATACAGATCCAAGCTCACTTTTGAAATAATGAAAGAGAAAATTTAAATTAAAATTTTTACAAATACCCTGATAAAACCTTGTCTGTTGTTAATTAAGGTACCAAAACCTCATTAGAAAGGCTTCCAGTTTCTTCACATGACTTTAATCCAAACAAAACAGAAACCTCAGAACAAATTCTCTAAAAAAATAATTGTTTTATGCAGTATCCTTACCTCAATAAAGCTAAAGAAAAACACAAGCTTACTCAGACGACTATTCACTTGTCCTGCTCTTCTACTCAAGAGAGAACACACTGTGCTTATGTCCCTTTATTTTAAGAGACCAGCTTATGTGAAGACCAGCTGTACCTGATTGTTTCAGCTGGCTTAACTAGGAGTTTCCATCACCTACTGGAACTTGACTCTCCTACTCTTCAGCTAGGAAGGATCTTTTACCAGGAAATCTCTTCTGATTAGCTCATAAATACTCCTCCTTCAGCAACACTACAGCTAGAGGAATTTTTTTGTGTGTTTATAGCATGCAGCATTTGTTAAATGTATTACCTTTCAACAGATCTCTGATCTGGGTTCTGCTTCAGGTAAAGGAGTATCTCTAGCAGCTACTGCCTTTGCCAGATATGGGAGTTACATGATTGCTATGATCCTGTTCTTCAGAGAGCTCAGTAGCAAAGCTGAGAGTCTGTTGCTGTGCAGCCTCACCCAAACACGTCAACTTAATGTGCTTCCCAAATGTTTTCTTACTTCTTTCTCCATGCCTTATTTAGCTCTTGGGTTTCTTGCCTGTTGAAGTTTCAATTAATTTGTTTTCTGTTCCTACTGACTGTTTAAAGACTTGGTTTCCAGGTGTGTTTATTATTGTTCCTGTGTTGTTTTGACAGGATTATCTTTATGGGTAGCGGCACAATTTGTCTAAAACTTGCATTGTTTTCTTGCATGTTAATTAGGCTGAAGAAAGGTCAAGAAGGTTTGCTGGGCATAGTGAGGGATGTAGCCCTCTTCTTGAACTGCCCAGAGATAGGAATAGGCAGGGAGGAAGATGCTTGGGGAGAAGACTGCCCTGCTAAGAAGCCTTGCTGCATTTTCTTGTCTCCTGATTCAAACAATACAACAAAATGCTTGGAGAGGGGTGAGTTTGGACTCTGTCATATGTAAAAGTAATTTTAGAATAAAGTAAGAATGAGACCATCGTCTATGTCTGTATCAAATTGAAAAAAGAATAATAAAATTAGCTCTGCAATGTATTTCCTTGGGGATATGCTGTCAGAGTATCTTCAGCATTTTCAACATCACTAGTTTTTGCAATAGATTATTAAAGCTGCTGTTAAATACCCAGTATGTTGGAACAATGGTCTATGGTACGTTAGTGGTATCAGTAGGGACAAAATCAAGCCGTGTGCCTGATTTGGGGTTTGTGCCAAAAGATGAGAAGAGTGATGTGGGCCTTCCTAAGATGCCTGCCAGGAACATATAAGTGGGATAAATACAAGTCATTAAAATGCTTTAATGAAGGAAGAAACAGAAAGAGAAAAAAAAGCCTGCAGCAGATAGAAGTACTTAGATTGGTTGCCTTTTTTATTCCTCCTAAGCTGCTGCTTAAATACATAAGGATCTATTATTTTCAATGTTCTAGTCTTTAATTCTGTGTCATTGTCATAAAAAAGCAAATGAACAGATAATACTTAAGCTATAGGAATGAGTAAGCACGCGCCTTGAAGGATAGGCTTTCAGTGACGTTAAGGTGCCCAAATAAATCAAAAATCTGCTCTTTCACAGCCTATCATACAGATACCTAATGGTTTCATGAGAGAAAAGGTGGTTTGTAAATAATTGCATGGAGAATTTTCCTAGTATATATATTATACTTGTTTTAAAATATGCAGTATATTCTCTACCATTATTTTTGTACTTACATACATTTTTACTTCTACCCATTTGATTATTTAAATGAGTCTCTTAAGTCTTTCTATTCCATGCATTTTCTTCTGTTCTGATACGCAAATTCAAGTACGTTATGCCAGCAGATAACTCTTTTCCTGAGCTATGGTGAGATAAAACTTCACTTTTGTCAAGATGCAGAGAGAAAAGGGACAGTAGATAAATATTGAACTATTAATACAATTCAATAAAGAGGTAAACTTACCTCATTTGAAAGGTTTTGTTGGTTTGTTTTTCTCAAACCTTTTCTACCATCCCATGTAGGACAAAACCAGAAAAGCAATTTCGCAAGGACGTTGCTTGTGTTCCTGAAACCTTCATCTATAGTTGTTTAATGCCTCTTAAATGTAGGCTTATTTCCCAGTCAGGGAAAGAAGAGATTCTGATTCTGCAAATGTCTTAGCCTTTCTTTTGAAGAAAATCAAGTTCATACTATCCACAATCTGTCAGACCTACCTCCCACCCCCTAGAGAATGGTTTTAGGGTGTTTTGGGTGTTTAAATATGCTGCTTAACTTCAGCAGATTTTAACAGAATGCTAAAGGATTCAAAGCTTCTCTTTTTCTCCAGATTTCATTTAAGGAGGCAGGCAGCTGGAGAGAAGGGGGGGAAAAACAAAACCAAAAAAAAACCCACCAAAATAAACTGTTACAATTTCTATCCAGTAAAAGAATGCAGCACGCTCTCCTTCCCTAGCATACATCAAAGAAACTATATTTGGGATCTTCCAGGGACAAGCAAATCTTCGATTTGCATTACATCAAATACTAAGAATCCGATCCCAGGAACTCCATGTGAAACCAAAGTTTATTTATTCTGTTGCTTAGAGAATTTTGTGTAAAATTTTCCCCCCTACCCAACATAAGAGCTCAGGGACAGGCAACCTCAGGTCTTGTCGGAAGCAAAGGAGAATAGCCATTTAAACACCTGGCTGTGACTGAGATGGAGATGGGGACTTGTTGTGGGGCTAGGATGTATGGGTCCTGGGCAGGGGTAGGGTTCTCGTTTGATTCCTAAAACCATGCAGTAAAATAATGTTTCTTAAAACTAAACATAAAATCCCAAAACTCCTCCCACACTTTCACTTTATCCCAGTTTCAGAAACCTATATTTAAAGCAAAGCAGACACTTTATCAAGCTGAAATTTCATTAAGCAGAAATTTATTGCGCTGGGAAGTGCTGTGTTGAATTGGACCTTTTATACTTCATCAGCTAAGGACTGCTGATGTACCAAAACACTTAAAAACTTGCTGAGTTAACAGCATATACTTTGTAAATCATGTATTTCCCTATTTGCTTTTTGAATAATATAACTGTTGCTATACTTTTTGAATCTAATACCTCAAATCTAATGCACTCCCGCATTTTACAAGGAATTTGCTGCCCTCTATTGATCAGCTGTATTAGACACGACACATGAAATAACTTTCAGTCTTCAAGAACTTTCCTAAGGGCATGTGTAAGTGTTTGGATGTCTATTTCTTAAGCTTTGAACCTTTATAGTGCAGCTCATGAAATTATGTATGTCTTGTATTTCAATAATACTGGCTAAAAAGCATACAGCTATTGTTACTGTGAAAAGCCTGGAGCTGTGGGCATCCTATTATTTGTTATCTTCTCTTTATAGAAAGCAATAAAAGGGATGGGTGCATTTGGGAATGATGTGTAATGTTTTTGATTATGTCTGTAACATTTCATACAATAAGTCTGCCCTGGGTTTCATGCACTACGTGGTAATATAGTAGGCATGGTGATGATAGGCTGACGATTGGACCTGATGACCTTGGAGGTCTTTTCCAACTTCAATGATGCTATGATTCCGTGATTCTATACAGGGACTTATGCAGTATGGATGGCTAAAAACATTGTTTCAAACAAATTCTGTATAGTTTTGTCATATTGAAGAGTGTGAGTGAAGGCCCTCACTTCTGGACTTCACTTTTCATGAACTGGGAAGCAAAATCATGCAACTAAAAGCTTTTTAGCAGTGAATTAAGTATGTAATACACATTCTGTCTCTAGGAGCCATAAGGCCCCTTGCTGATGTCTCAGAAAGCACAAACCAGAAGCCTGCAGCAACTTTGTAGTTGTTGAGGCAGAGAGAGACTCGCTTTCCTTACCCTCTTTATGAGTGTCACCAATCTGTCTTGAAAGATAAATAGGACAAGTTGTTTACAATATTGAATCGCAAAGTATTGTTTGGCAAAAAATTCTTCTAGTTAAAGTTGCTGTCAAAGCAAGGATATCTCCTGGTGTGGTAAACAGGCGAACAATTAGCAAGGCCTATATTTAACAGACGGATTCAAAATTTATGTAGCTACCACTAGAAAGCACAGAGACATTATTGAGACTGCAGCACGTGTGAGCTTAATGAGAGTGAGTAGTGGCTAAAGAACTGTCTTTTTGTTTTCTATAACAGCTCCTGAAAGCCAGAAAGATCTTCCTTAAATATTCAGCTGTTCTGTGAATGAGGAATTGGTTAGATGGTCACATTCAGAGGGTAGTGGTCAATGGCTCAATGTCCAGATAGAGACTGGGGACAAGTGGTGTCTCTCAGGACTCTGTATTGGCACCAGTACAGTTCGGTACCTTCATCAATGATGTCATAAGCAGGATCGAGTGCACCCTCAGCAAGCTTGAAGATGACACCAAGCTGAGTGGTGCAGTTGACGCACCAGGACAGGATGCCATCCAGAGGGGCCTGGACAAGCTCTAGAAGTGGGCCGGTGTGAATATCAGGAGGTTAAAAAAGGCCAAGTGCAAGGTCCTGCACCTGGGTCAGGGCAACCCCCTGTATCAATACAGGCTGGGGGATGAAGGGATTGAGAGCAGGACAAGAACTTGGGGGTACTGGTTGATGAGAAGCTGAACATGACCTGGCAACTTGCACTGGCAGCCCAGAAGGCCAGCTGTATCCTGGGCTGCATCAAGAGAAGCGTGGCCAGCAGGTCGAGGGAGGTGATTCTGCCCTCTGTTGTGTAGGGATGGGGTCAGGAAGGCCAAGGCACAGCTGGAGCTGAACTTGGCAAGGGATGCGAAAAATAACAAGAAGGGCTTCTACAGGTATGTCAGCCGGAAAAAGATGGTCAAAGAAAGCGTACCCCCGCTCATGAGCGAGACCGGCAAACTGGTAACAGCAGATGAGGAGAAAGCTGAGGTACTCAACAACTTTTTTGCCTCAGTCTTCACTGACAACCTCTCTCCTCACCCCTCCCGAGACGATGGATGGCATGAAGGAGACCAGGAGGGTAAAATCCCTCCAGCTGTAAGTGAAGATCAGGTTTGGGACCTCCTGAGGAACCTAAACGTACAGAAGTCCATGGGACCTGATGAGATGCATCCCAGAGTCCTGAGGGAACTGGCTGATGTAGTTGCCAAGCCACTCTCCATAATATTTGAAAAGTCATGGCAGTCAGGGGAAGTCCCCAGTGACTGGAAAAAGGGAAACATTGTGCCCCTTTTCAAAAAGGGTAGAAAGGAAGACCCTGGGAACTACCGACCTGTCAGCCTCACGTCTGTGCCTGGGAAGATCATGCAACAGATCCTCCTAGAAGATATGCTAAGGCACATGGAGGCCAGGGAGGTGATTCGAGACAGCCAGCATGGCTTCACCAAGGGCAAGTCCTGCCTCACCAACCTAGTGGCTTTCTATGATGGTGTAACAACAAGAGTGGACAAGGGAAAACCAATGGACGTCATCTATCTGGATTTTTGTAAAGCCTTTGACACGGTCCCCCACAACATCCTTCTCTCTAAATTGGAGAGCCATGGATTTGATGGGTGGACCGTTCAGTGGATAAGGAATTGGCTGGATGGTCACAGCCAAAGGGTAGTGGTCAACGGCTCTATGTCCGGATGGAGACCAGTGACGAGTGGAGTCCCTCAGGGGTCTGTATTGGGACCGGTGCTGTTCAATATATTTATCAATGACATGGACAGCGACATCGAGTGTACCCTCAGCAAGTTTGCAGATGACACCAAGCTGAGTGGTACGGTTGAGACACCAGAAAGACGGGGTGCCATCCAGAGGGACCTGGACAAGCTGGAGAGGTGGGCGTATATGAACCTCATGAGATTCAACAAGGCCAAGTGCAAGGTCCTACATCTGGGTCGGGGTAATCCCCGGTATCAATACAGACTGGGGGATGAAAGGATCGAGAGCAGCCCTGCTGAGAGGGACATGGGGGTACTGATAGACGAAAGGCTGGACATGAGCCAGCAATGTGCGCTGGCAGCCCAGAGGGCCAACCGTGTCCTGGGGGGCTGCATCAAGAGAAGTGTGGCCAGCAGGTCGAGAGAGGTGATTCTGCCCCTCTACTCTGCTCTGGTGAGGCCTCACCTGGAGTACTGCGTTCAGCTCTGGAGCCGTGAAACTGTTGGAGCGGGTCCAAAGGAGGGCTACAAAAATGATTCGAGGGCTGGAGCACCTCTCCTATGAGGACAGGCTGAGAGAGTTGGGCTTGTTCAGCCTGGAGAAGAGAAGGCTGCGGGGAGACCTGATTGCAGCCTTTCAGTACTTAAAGGGAGCCTATAGGAAAGATGGAGACAATCTTTTTAGTAGAGACAGCAGTGACAGGACGAGGGGTAATGGTTTTAAACTAAAACAGGGTAGGTTTAGGCTGGATATTATGAAGAAATTCTTTACGATGAGGATTGTGAAACACTGGAACGGGTTGCCCAGAGAGGTAGTGGAGGCCCCATCCCTGGAAACATTCAAGACCAGGTTGGACGGGGCTCTGAGCAACCTGATCTAGTTAGCGGTGTCCCTGCTCGCTGCGGGGGGGTTGGACTAGATGACCTCTAGGGGTCCCTTCCGACCCAAATCTTTCTATGATTCTATGATTCTATGAATCTACTTCACTCCGGTGAGACCCCACCAGGAGTCCTACATCCAGGTCTGGAGCCCTCAGCACAAGACAGACATAGAGCTGTTGGAGTGGGTGCAAACAAGGCCACAAAAATGATCTGAGGGCTGGAGAATCTTTTCTATGAGGAAAGGCTGAGAGAGCTGTGGCTGTTCAGCCTGGAGAAGAGAAGGCTCAGGGGAGACCTCATAGTGGCCTTCCAGTACTTAGAGGGTGGGAAAGATGAGGACAGGCTTTTTAGCAGAGTCTGTAGTGACAGAAAAAGAGGTAATGGTTTTAAACTAAAAGAGGATAGATTTAGACTAGATATAAGGAAGAAATTTTTTACTATGAGGGTGGTGAGGCACGTGCACAGATTGCCCAGAGAGGTGGTAGATGCCCCATCCCTGGAAACATTCAAGGCCAGGTTGGACGTGGCTCTGAGCAACCTGATCTAGTTGAAGATGTCCCTGCTCATTGCAGGGGGGTTGGACTAGATGACCTTGAAAGGTCACTTACAACCTAACTATTCTATGATTGTATGAAATATTGTCCCATAACTGTTCACGTCTTAAGCCAAAGGTTTTGTTGCTGTTTCACAGTCAATACACTGAAACCTTTGTGCTTGGTGGGATTGTGACTTTGATTCAATTTTGCATCTCTGGCTAAGGGGACATGCAGAGGTCCAGCAGCAGGTTCTGTACTCTCATGAATATCCTGAAGTTTCTATCTGGCACAAGCCTGTTCTTGAGCAGAATGTGAGCAGGTCTGGACGATGAAAGCTAACGCTAGTTTCATTGACAAAACTCTATACTCATCTTTGTGCCTCCCATAAAATGGGATTTCAGTGGTGATAATGAATGCCACTTTGGTGGTGATAATGTAGGATTAAGTGTTCGGTCTTAGGTGCTTACCTGCAGCTTATGTTCTTAGAGATAAGGCTCTAAAGCAAAGATTGGAAACTCATGTAAATATTATTCTTGTTTTCAGCATTCAATAGCTTTTTCTCAGATACCTTCTACAATGGTTTATCAAATCGTGCTTAAGTAGAAAATAGGTAATAGCAAAATTTGCACTGTATATTCTGCTTTCTTCTTAAGGAAGAAACACAGAATCATCTCTAGAGAAATTGCTTTAAACTTGGAAAATACTGAGTTTTCTGGCTTGCTGTTCATTTTACTCACTGGAAGGTATGTATAACCCTTAAATAATCCCTTGGACTCTAGAATTTATTAAATCAATTTAGCTGATCTGTAATTAAATAGAAACGCTCCTGTCTGGGCAGATCAAACTTACTTCTTTAATTGCTCAGAAGGAATTAGTTTGATCCTTTAAAAAAAAAATATCTTGTCACCTACTTAATTGCTTTCTTCGCTGAAGTCTTTAAATAGGTGTCATTGAAGTCTTTCCCACTCACAAGCCTGTAATTCTGCAGAGAGAAAAAGACTAGAAATGACTGGGGTTTAACATATTACAAATTGCTTTCCAAACACAAGAGGAAAACCAAAGTATAGAAAATTGAGAAATCTAAAACCAGCTTTAAACAGAATGTTTGGGCTACTTGTTAAGTCCATACTTTCCTACGGTAAGCAGAAACTCTGAAAATTGTGGTTTGTCTGATGCCAAGTTCATGTGCCTGGGTCCAGCACCAATCAGTGCTGCTGAAAGCAACAATAATCCAGAGGGTTTCCACCAAATGCAACACACAAAACACCTCTGGTCACGACTCCTTCAGTTCTTCATTCTCCACACTCCACAAGCATCCATATGCAGTCCCATGAAAGGACCCTCTGTGGCCAGCTGGATGAGGCCATGCTGGACACTGAGGGCTCTTGGCTCAGCTGCAGAGAATTCCTCCAGTCTATGGTCACTGCTTGTTAGAAATAGGCCCGTGGGGGGGTGTCACTGGCCCTGTGCTGGTCTGGCTGGTGCAATATATGATACAGCTACTGGAGGGTCACTATCAGATATCTAATCGGACACTGCTTTGTCATGACTCTATATTAAATCTTTATATTTGCCCTTTACTGGAGCTCAGGAATCACTCTCCCTCTGAATAGCCATCTTTTTTGTGTTATATTTTCAGGTTAAAATCAGAGTCCTCCTTTAATTCTCTGGCCCCTTGTGAAGACTCTTACGGCAGTACAAGGACTAGGAACTCCAGCTTTCAGATTCTGTGGGGTTTTTTATTTTGCATGAGGCCAAGAACTTCTTTGTTACGCTAAACTAAATGTATTGCAAGCCATCTGCTGTTCTGAAGGTGTCATCTCTAAAACTAGCTGAATACATGAATACTCACCTCTTATCACTTTTCTTCACCTTCTTAATGATCTCTTGCTACTTCTTCTGTGGTTAGCTGCATATTGTGATGATTAAAATTTCAGCTGTGTTGTATGATTTCCCTGGACCAAAGTCTCAGTTTACCATTTCCATGTAAAACCAGTCCCCAGCACTTCAGCTAGCCATGCAAGTTTTAAGAATAAGGAAAAACCAGGAGAAGGATTGATGTTTTTGATGACAGCTTCTGTGCTTCAGGTTTCTTCCTGTGTGCAAAACAAATGCAGAAAACTGTAAGAAGGACCCAGCAGCAATCAGAACTTGCTTAATAAATACTCCACCTGCTCCATAGCTTTCTTTGACCTGCGGATGTTTGTTTGCACTGTTTGTGTAGCATGATCTTCCTGTGGGCTTTGGCCTTGGAGACCTACCTGTCAAATTAGGAAACAGGCACATGTTTTAGCTGGTAGCAAGAAGATACTGTGCTCCTCAGCAGCTGCTTCCTCCTCAGCCAACACTTTATGGCTGTGTATGATTTAAAATCGTTGGTTTGAACTTAGACTGCAAATGAACAGAAGCGGACTATTCCCAATGCACAGAAGTAAGAGACATCAGACAGTCCAAAAAGGCAGCCATAAATAACACAGCTTTACTCCTTTGCAACCTTGGCCACAGAAGCATGTTCATGTACTAACATGTTGGCCTCAAGGGAAGCTGCAGCATCTAATGTTTGTCTGTTTAGCCAGAGTCTTTAATTTTGCTTGGAATGGCTTTTCACATGTTATACAAGCAAGCCAGAGAGGAAAGACAAGAAAATGGGCCCAAGAGAATATATTCTTATTACTGGAACAGCATGATAATGGTAATAAGAACTAAAAAAATGTCACAGTTTTACATACCATGAGCAATAACATCTTTGCAATGTTCTGTTAAGACAAACCATTTTCTGCTGGTTCATTTATAGAAGTGAGTGGGGTGTTAAAACCCGACTGAACTCACCCCATCACGGTGCTGCAGCTACTGCAGAAGACTCCCAGCACCTTTTGCATTCCTAATGAGCAACTGTCTGCCTGATTGATTAAGGTCCTTATAGTCCCCATCAGTAAATTAATGGAGCTGAGTCAGTTTGGGCTCTGGAGCTATTCCTCAAAACAAACACTTATTAAGGATAAATACTCAGTAAATTGTAAGTATAGTGCAAGCAACCAGAAAGTGCACTAGCTAAACTCTGGAGATGGGCTTAGGCCAGAAATACAGGTACAAATAGATGTCCATCTCCTTGTTCTCCAGGACAAACGTAAGGAGGTGTGATGTGGGAATTGTCACAACGCAATATACTTAATGGAGTTGCTGTTATTTTTGTGTGATTGTAAGAGGTGGTTAATGCACTAAAAACTTTGGATACAACTTCCTAAAGGTTCTTTACCTCCCCCCATTTGAGTCTTAGTATGTTGTGTATAAGCAAATTGTTTCCAAAAAAATAGCTTAATAATTCGTCTTTGGTTTGCTTTAATGCTAGAACAGCAGTTCTTACAGATAAGAATGTAGTAGACGTGATATCTCTTGACTGCAGTAAGCTTCAGTGGAAGTGTTGCATGATGTTTTTCTAAACAAGCAAAGGAAACTTTTGCCTTGACAGAACTTCTATACATGCATATGAAACTTGTCAGTAAAAATATCTGAGTAGCTTTCATCAGTTTAGTATCAAAAAGTAAGAGGTTCATCCTGTCTCCTGCTCTGTTCAAAGTATCTATGTGTTGCAGACAGCATAAAATTTGCAATTCTTCTTCAGAAAGTTGGAGGACAGGGTCAGAACTCAGTGTCATCTGAGCAAAGCAAGGAGAGACGGAGTGGTGTGGAGAACACTGGCTGGAAAAGAGCATGTAGGACGGTGGCACAGCACAGGGTGAATCTGAGTTAACAATGTCCTGCTTCATCAACATGTCAAGGTATATAAACAATCTGGCCTGAAATACAGGGAATATTCTCCTCTGTTCCATGCTGGAATACTCTTTTGAGGGTTTATGTGCTAGGCAGGTGCAGTCCAGGAGGTTCCTACAGAGCATCGATGATAGCTTTCTGATGCAAGTGGTGGAGGAACCAACAAGGAAAGGCGCTCTGCTGGACCTTGTATTAACAAACAAGGAGGGACTGGTGGAGGATGTGAAGGTCAGAGGTAGACTCGGCTGCAGTGACCATGAAATGGTCGAGTTCAGGATCCTGCGTGGAGGAAGCAGGGCGATAAGCAGGATCAAACCTTGGACCTCAGGAGGGCTAACTTTGCCCTCTTCAAGGAGCTACTGGGAGGAATCCCGTGGGCCAGGGCTCTCGAAGACAGGGGGGTCCAAGAGTGCTGATAGCTCTTTAAACAACACTTCTTCCATGCACAGGAGCAATGCATGCCCCTGAGAAAGAAATCTAGCAAAGGAGGCAGGAGACCTGCATGGTTAAACAAGGAGATTCTAGCAGAGATCAGGCAGAAGAGAAAGGTCCATGGAATGTGGAAAGAGGGACAGGCCACTTGGGAAGAGTACAGCAAAGTGGTCTGAGCGTGCAGGGATGCGACGAGGAAGGCCAAAGGCCACCAGGAATTGAAGCTGGCAAGGGATATCAAAAACAACAAGAAGGGCTTCTTCAACTACACCAGCAGCAAAAAGAAGACTAGGGACAATTTGGGGCCGCTGCTCAATGAGGCGGGTGTCCTGATGATGGAGGATGCAGAGAAGGCAGAGCTACTGAATGCCTTCTTTGCTTCAGTCTTCAGTGCTAAGACTGGCCCTCAGGAATCCCAGGCCCCGGAGGTAATAGAAGAAGGCTACAGAGAAAACGACTTTCCCTTGGTCGAGGAGGACTGTGTGAGGGATCGCTTAAGCGATCTGGATGTCCACAAATCCATGGGCGCTGATGGAATGCACCCACGAGTGCTGAGGGAGCTGGCGGATGTTATTGCTGAGCCACTCTCCATCATCTTTGAGAGGTCCTGGAGGACAGGAGAGGTGCCCGAGGACTGGAGAAAGGCCAATGTCACTCCAATCTTCAAAAAGGGCAAGAAGGAGGACCCAGGGAACTACAGGCCGGTCAGCCTCACCTCCATCCCGGGAAAGGTGATGGAGCAGCTTATCCTGGAGGCCATCATCAAGCAAGTGGAGGAAAAGAAGGTTATTGGGAGTAGTCAGCATGGATTCACCAAGGGGAAATCATGCCTGACCAATCTAATAGCTTTCTACGATGACAAGACTGGCTGGGTAGACAAAGGGAGAGCCGTGGATGTTGTCTACCTCGACTTCAGCAAGGCTTTTGACACGGTTTCCCATAACATCCTCCTAGGAAAGCTCAGGAAGTGTGGGCTGGATGAGTGGTCAGTGCGGTGGATTGAGAACTGGCTGAACAGCAGAGGGTTCTCATCAGCGGCGCTGAGTCTAGTTGGAGGACGGTAACTAGTGGTGTCCCCCAGGGGTCAGTACTGGGCCCAGTCTTGTTCAAGTTCTTCATCAATGACCTGGATGAAGAGTTAGAATGTACCCTCAGCAAGTTTGCTGATGACACCAAACTGGGGGGAGTGGTAGATACACCGGAAGGCTGTGCTGCCATTCAGCGTGACCTGGACAGGCTGGAAATTTGGGCAGAGAGGAACCTGATGAGGTTCAACAAAGGCAAATGCAGGGTCCTACACCTGGGGAGGAACAACCCCATGCATCAGTACAGGCTTGGGGTGGACCTGCTGGAGAGCAGCTCTGTGGAGAGGGACCTGGGTGTCCTGGTGGACGACAGGTTGACCATGAGCCAGCAGTGTGCCCTGGCTGCCAAGAAAGCCAATGGGATCCTGGGGTGCATTAGGAAGAGTGTGGCCAGCAGGTCGAGGGAGGTTCTCCTGCCCCTCTACACTGCCCTGGTGAGGCCCCATTTGGAGTACTGTGTCCAGTTCTGGGCTCCCCACTTCAAGAAAAATGAAGAGCTACTGGAGAGAGTCCAGAGGAGGGCTACAAGAATGGTGAGGGGACAGGAACATCTCTTCTACGAGGAGAGGCTGAGGGAGCTGGGCTTGTTCAGCCTGAAGAAGAGAAGGCTGTGAGGGGACCTAATATATACTTACAAATATGTGAAGGGTGGGTGTCAGGAGGATGGGGCCAAGCTCTTTTCAGTGGTGCCCAGTGACAGGACAAGGGGCAATGGGCACAAACGGAAGCACAGGAAGCTCCGTCTGAACATGAGGAAGAACTTGTTCCCTCTGAGGGTGACGGAGCACTGGAACAGGCTGCCCAGGGAGGTTGTGGAGTCTCCTTCTATGGAGATATTCAAGACCTGCCTGTTCAAGGTCCTGTGCAGCCTGCTGTAGGTGACTCTGCTTCAGCAGGAGGTTTGGACTAGATGACCCACAGAGGTCCCTTCCAACCCCTACCATTCTGTGATTCTGTGATTCTGTGATTCTGTGATTCTGTGATTCTGTGATTCTGTGATTCTGTGATTCTGTGAATGTGACCTGTTTGAAAACAGTCTGGGTGAAAAGAGTAAAAATTCACTTAGAAGCATGAAAACTGACTCACAAAGGCTAGAGGAGCTGAGGTTAGGTAGCCTGAAGGAAGGAAGGCTGAGAGGAGGACTGGCACGCACACATACACACAGAGTCAAATACAGAAAAGCCTCTTGAAGAAAACAAAGGGAATAACCTGTTCTCCACGTCTGGTCGCTGGCAGGACAAGTAACGGGCAAAAATCACAACAAGAATTTAGGAGTGAACTCTATTGCTTAAGGTGACCTTCTGCAAAGCTGAAGTCATCCTATAACCTCAGATTCTCTTTCTCAGTAAATGAGTAATCGTGATCCAGAAGTTTCTTCCAAAAGTAATGCATTTCATTTTTAATAACAGAGCTTGCAGTACTACTCACCAGCATGCTGACTCCTGTCTAGCCTGCTCTGCAAGACCCCTTTTTAAATGCAGCTGTGAGGTACAGTCTGTGCAGAAGTGGGCTATATTACTTCAACTCTAATTCCTCTTTTGCTCAGGGCTTATCTTGTCTGATCACTTTTCCCTCCTCTTTTAGCTCTTGTCTAAAATTAATTCCATTTACTACTCATACACTTGTTGAGAAATTAATAAATATTGTCCTCACACTTTGGTTAGAGTACTGAGTGAAGCTGCTGCCAGTAAATGTATTTTGAAGAGCTGGGGACAGGGGCAGGGAAAATATAAGGGTATAAATCAAACTAAGAGGCAGCATTACAGAAGACCTGGAGCACACCTTGCTTATGGCCAGAGAACCCCAGAGACAGCTCTGCTGCTGCATTCTTAACTGCTTTAGAGAGATGCTGATGTTGGTTGTTTGGAAAAGCAGTACTTTCCAGTCTGAAACTCCCTGATTGCTCCCTATCTAGGGTCCCATACCAAGAGGAACTTGATCTGAGCATTTAAATCGTGCCGGGAAGGCTGAGAGCGGTTCCATTTCAGCAGTTTGCAAGTAGTTGTACTTGAGCTAATAATGATGGATGAGTTTAATGTTCCACTGTTGTACTTTGCAACAATTTATTGGGGATAGTACGTGAACCGGTAAAGCTGAAGAATTGCTGTTCTCCTTCAGTCATCAATTAAGTTAGTGATCATTGCTGGACTGGGCACATAAAATGATCCTATTAATCTTTCAGCATTCAAAATAAAACAGCAGCTTTTGAATCTCTTCAAAGTGCTCTATTAGATCTATTTCTATTAAGATCATGTTTCCTTTTTCTTTCCTGACGATATGTGGCTTTTGTAAATGTTCTAGAAGAAAACGGTTTTGAATCTCAGCTGGGGTTATCATCTTGCTCTTGAGGAATATATTTTGGCTGTTTAGTTGGAGCTGCTACCTATAAAAACATAACAAAGCAACCCAAAATAGCTGTTATATTCACTACTAGTTTCAGTGGAGTCCAGCTGAAACTAAGGTTTCCTACTTCACAGAGAAATATGATGTTCTGAAAAAGTTTCTTTCATTCCAACTGAAAATTTAAAGTCAACATTTTCTAACAAGCAGTAATTCAAAAAAAAAAAAAAAAGGAATATCATCATCACTGTTTCCACTTTAGTGTTGCAACATTTTAAAATTATGTGATCTATATAGGTTCCTTAAATTATTTTGGGGTCAAACTTGGATGAAAATTATTCACTCTCAGTCACTCATTTCAGTCAAAGCAATATTTCGCAAGAGAACATAATGTATCAGAAAACTTTGAGCCAGTATTTTTGGCACCTTGAAAGGTTTGCCCCACTACTTTCTTTTCCTCCCTCTTGTACTTTCATCGATCTATCTGTAACTCTGTCTTCTGTACTGTGACTGTAGCAAGGATAGGGCAAGAGAGACCCTCCCTTGAGGGTGATGCTGAATAAAGGGCATTGTGTCCAAGCTCCATACTGTTGATGGATCTTGGCTGGCGGCAGATGCAGTGCAATAAGCAAGAGGAGCCCTTGGGAAGGTGGGCTCCAGAGACCAGCCTCTTACTTGGACTCTATGGTGTAGGTCAGCCTTTCATTGCTGGCAGGGTACCTCACATGTCCTAGTCTGTGGCTGGGCCTCCCAGGCACTTCTTCTGTATTAACGGCAAGAACATCTACAAGAAGGGGTAAGGAAATTCTTTCCCACAGCGTAACTGAGAAAGGACATAAATATATTCAGATGGAATGGCAAACATAAATTACATGGGCTCTGCTTCTAACTTTTGTTCACAGTAAAAGAGAAAAGAAGGGCTTTAGTGCAAGCCACTGGACTTGATATGGCCCCTCTATCTCTGCTTGTCACAACACCGCACTTGAGTCATGGTCCAGGACTGTCAGAGGCAGGATTGGTGCTTGGCAATATCAATCGAGTAATTCTAGGTGAAGCAGATGCCTCTCCTGCAATTAGATGGTCCGTCTCCTTTCTCCCCTTTCTCCTCCCCTTTCCCTCCCCTTTCTCCTTCTAGTTTTTGTGGAAGATTTGGAATGCTTCTCAGCGAGAAGTGTTTGGTTTTAGCTGGGAGCTCAAAGTCCTCGATTCATTCTTCTCTTGTTTTTGTATGGACAGAGTTACTCTTCAATAAGGCAAATTTAAATTGTCAGGCGATTGTACCACTTAATGAATGAGGGAACTGCGCTACTTTAAACTCTCCATGTACTGATTGAGCTTCACAGGTTATAAGTTTCTTTGGCATTATTGGCCTAAAAATACAGCCCATGATGTGAAGTTTCACATGGAGTTTTGGGAGAGCCGTTGTGAGCGGGGCGGGAAACTGCCCTGAAAGCTGTTCGTAGTTTGGGAAGGAGTGTCTACAAAGATTTGGCGGAAGCAGATAGGATATCTTTTTTTCTTTTTTCACTTTTTTTTTCTTTAATTTTATAGCTTCGCGAGGGACCGGGGACAGCCACTAGATGTCATCGGTGTCACGGGGAAGGGGAAGGGGAAGGGGAAGGGGAAGGGGAGGGGGAAGGGTCCAGCGCGGTGCAGGGCTGTGGGCTCTCCCCACGCCTACAGCCTTGGCAATCCCTGGAGCTGCTGGAGGCCGTCTGAAACCTGGAAATACGAGTATTTCTGATATTTTTCGTTATCAAGACTCACATCTGAGAGATTAGGTGGAAACCACGATGAAGTCATGAAGACATGTGAAAGTCATAAAAAGTATTTTTATTATTTTCATAATTAAATGGCATTTTTTTCACTAAGAGAAATGCAAATACAGGCGTAAATGTAAAGAGCAAGACTTTTTTTAATTGGACTGTTATTTCTTCTGCTATTAGCTAATGGTAAGCACACTGAACATTTTCTCATTGATTCCACAGAGGTTTTCATTTATAGGACAACCATTATGTGATACACACAAATAAGTAAATAAATAAGCAGCCCGTTATCTGTTAGTTCCCAAATCCTTCAAAGTGAGGGCATACCATCCACTGATCAAAAGGGAGTTTAGATTTCTCTTCGCACAGAGTAAAATGTGTCTCACTGCCATTCCACAGGAAATACCGAGCCTGATCCCAGGGCTGCCTCTCTCCTCAGATTTGCTGAAAGTAAGGCTGGTCATCAGCACTGTGCTGAGATTTGGGGATGTCTGGTTTTGTAAGGAAAAAGGCATCTTCTGAACGGCCTTAAATGTTTTAAAGTGGAAATCCAGGCTACTCAAGGGACTTTATTTCATTAGAAACACACATTGACTGCCCAGGAATCCAGTTTCTCTTTTCTGTGAAATAATGTACCTACATTACAGCAGCCACACCTAAGGAGATTCCACCAGTTTCCTCCCAAGCTCACAAAGTACATGTACCTGTAAGCCAGACATGTTGTGGTTGTGTGCATTCACCTACAAAGAAGAATATCCTGAGGTTAGGAAACTTTCCCAGCATGCAGTTTCTCTTTTCAAATGATTTATTATATGACCATAAATCCGTAAGTCCTCTGCAAATTTTATAGGAGTTTCATAGTTCAAAACTGTGCTGTCCTTCTGCTTTGGAGAATGGTGGAAGACAAGCGAACCAGAATTTGTGTTTTAACACACAAGCCAATTGAAATTAGTTGAAAAATAAAATCACCATTGCAAAAACTGATTAAAAAAAAAAAAAGGAAAACAGGCCCACTTTTTCTCTTCCTGTAATTTCAGTCAATAAAAATTCAGAAATTTTTTTAGGAAAATGGGAATGTGTTCACAAAAAAGGATCGTCTTTCTTGAAATATGTCAGAAACAAACCTACTGTGGCAATAAGCATCACAGTGTAATTACAAGTCACAGAGATACTTGTGCTGGCAAGCATCAATTCACACTAGTCAGGAGACTGCAGACAACTCAAGAGTTCAGCTATAATGGACTGATCACAGTTAAATATGCCCTTAATCCATTGCTAAGAGTTTGTGGAATGCAGTGAGGTCAGGATTAAAGAAAAAAAAAAAAAAAGATACCCAAAGTTAGGAGTTTTAGGGCAAGATTTTCAGAGGAACAAACAGACAAATGGACAGGTGGTGTCTTTTCAACCTCAGTGCCTTGTACCTTTAATATTCTTTAGGCTAAATCAGTATTTTCTGCCTTTGTCTGAAAAACTGCAGAGCACAGAGGTGCACCCTAACCTTAGAGGGTCTTTACCGGTGGCCCACTGCTTAAAAATCAGACTATTGAATTAGCAATCTTAGTATTTGTTTATATGGCCATGTTTGTAGGTTTTTTTATTTACTTCCCAGTTATGCTGTGGAGCCGAGTGTGCCACTGGCTCTGCCTTTCTAGAATCACACAGAAAAACATCTTCCACCTTCACCCACAGTGTACAAACTGACTGGTGCTCACACCAGTGCATGCACCTTAATTTCAGGGGTTTGCATACAGTTAGAAATCAGATTTCCACTGATTACTGTAAAAGCTAAGGTAGGGTTTCCACAGTGCAGAAGTATTCTATCGATTTGTATTTTACAGTGTGTCAGATTAAAATTCATCCACATATACAAAGCAGAAGTGGTTTCTGTGAGTACCTTCTTTTGTTCCCCAAAACAACGTTCATGACAAAACATTAGACAAACCCAGCCTATGGTTTAGGACAGGGGGTGGACAAATATCTCTCTTTAGAACCAGTTTTCTATGATTTTGTGCTGCATGGAATAAAAGCTTCACTGGTCTAAGGAGAGGCAGCAATACCTCATTTCCCTAAATATCTATAGGGTTATCTGCAGTGTTACCTGCCTGCACAGGTTTTACACCACAGTGGGGAACACAGCACCAGTTCAGGGAGTTCTGCAGCCACAGGGGCATTTTCCTTCCTCTCACTCTCCACAGCACGGTGACTCCACACTGCACTTTATCACACTGCAATCTTAGTCTGAGGCCAATCTTTTCAAGAACAACGCTATGTATTACTGTATTTTCCTTGGCAAAATTTGCTTTTCCATTCTTCTCCTCAACTCTTCAAGCCCTCACTCGCTTTTGTTCTTGCTTAGGATATATCCTATTTCTGTAGACAATCAATCAATTCAGTGCAAGGTAGTTCCACCCAGCATATGATTCATTCTCTCCAGAAATGAAGGCATGAAGTGTAGAGACTTTTAGACTCTCTATGTTTTTTAGCAACCCTCGAGTTAAGACTTCACCACATGTGTAAAGTACCAGCTAGGTTCCCTCTCTTTAGGTTTTGGGATTAAGACGGGACAGAAACATGGACATCAGCAGTTATAGGTTTTGTATTTTCTCTGAAGAAGATTCACTGTGATGACAATAGAAGTCCTGCTATCAGGCACAGAATTTCTCTTCCCTCTGTCAGCGTCCCCAGATGTCACCTTTCCCTGTGTTAAGTCATAATGCTCTGAAAAACTGTGCCCACATGGGCCTATTGTGGACCTCATAGGCTGAATGGCACAAAGTCATTTTCCCCTCTTCAGTACTTCATGAGAAAATGTCAGGCTTGGAGGGCAGAGCTAAAAAATCTGTAAAGGTTGTTCTGAGAGAAAGGATAGCTTAATTCCTGTGGAAACTAAGGTAGAATTCAGGTGGTGGTAAACCATGCTGGCTGCGTTTGAAAAGCTTGGTCACAGTCCTTTACTATGAATATCCGTGACTGCAAATATATCCTGTGTCTATATTACTATATAAGATAATACTGTGTTATGAGATCATTATGCAGATCATGGTTAGTAAAACTTCAAAAGAGTAGTAGCAAGACACCATGAAAGGTGTCGTCATGAGCTGCCTCTTAGATTACAGTCTTTAAAGCATACGTTTCAAGAGACACTCTTACACGTCCATTAAGATTAAGAGTGAAATAATACATTTGACAATGTCACCTTCAGTAGTCTGCAGTCATTTGCACACTTGCAAAATGTAGAAGTTGTCCATCTGGATTTGGCTGACAAAGGTAGAGAGCCGAATGGGAATTGTGCAGCAGGCAGGCGTGTCACTCCATGGAGGTCCCAGCGGGATCCACCGTCTGGCTGGTTTGTACACGCTGGTCTATAGTGCCCCTTGCAAATAAAATTGCAGATGATGCTGTGACTTCTATTTGCCTAAACAACTTGTATCCCGAGTGGGGAATTTTCTGGACGTAACCTTGAATGTTGCTTCTCAAGAAATAAAACAATTAACTAGCAAACAAAAAAATAATGGCTTTGCCTGCAGTACCTGGTTACACATAGATGGGAATTATTGCAAAAGTCCATTTGACAACAGATGCATGGGATTTTATTTTGGTGTGTATAATGCTGTAGGGTAGGCAGTGATACTGCTTTGCAATTCCAGTACTAAAAAAAAAAAAAAGGCACCTGTTATATTTCTTCACCTTTTATTGGTTTACTGAAAGCATCTTGGATGTTGCTGTTCATCCAGCCTGCCAAGGACAATATGTTTCCCCTACATAATCCACGACATCTGCATGCTTCTTCTCTATCACCCAAAGCATTTGAAAGCCAGGACGTTCTGCTGCCTTTATGTACATTGTGGTAGTGAAGCACTGCAAGTCCAAGGGCCAGATTTCAACAGATGTCTGGCCTGAACTCTTGTAGAAATGGGTGATCAATATGTTTCTTAGTAACAGTAAAGTCCAGGTATGAGATGTATGAGTAGTGTATTAATGAAGAAAATTTCATTACTCCACTTCCATGTGCTTTACCAAAGCACATCCTTACAATAATGATTTTTTTATGAAAAAATTTCTTTGCATTTATTAAGCCCACACCTCATTGCTAACTGTAGGTGTAGAAATAAAATGGCAGACAGGTGGCTAACACAAGTAGAACTCAAGTGCACATCTCCTAAACTCTGCAGACACCTCATTTTTAACATCCAAGTCTCTAAACAGCCGAGCTGCTGTATCTGTGCTCAGGCAGACTCAGCCTTCACGGGACTGAGCTTTCTGGCTTATTCCTAAACTTAGTCAGAACTGTAAAACAGCCATTCCTCAGCCTGTCCACCTCAAAAAGGGTTTGATCTAGTAAGACACAGCAGAGCACAGATCGTAGCATACACACACTGGCAGTTAATAGGGATTAAGGCTCCCATGCTGAAAGAAGGAGATCCACATCCCATTCCTTCAACTGCCTGAGGAAATTCAAATCACATTTCTTCCATTGCATATGGATTCCTAATCAGAGTCTGTAGGCTCTTCCCAGCACCAGCGGAAATTACAGAACAGATCAATACAATAAATAGTGACAAATCTCAAGGACAGCCAGCGTTCCCCGAGGAGTCCTGAAGAAATGTAGGTCTGAAAATTCTAAATGAGTTACTAAAGTCAGCCTCATGACCAGAGCAAGGGAGATTCATGTAATGCCAGGTTTTTAACGGGTTTGTTGCATGCCTGGAGAATCAGACATTAGCATGTCTGACTTCTGGCTCGAGCATTGATAGAAATAAAGTTGATATAACTTTCATGGAGGGAAGTTATGTCTCCTAAGTGTAGTAAAGTTCTTCAAAGTAGAAAATGAGCCTGTGGATAAAGGTCACATACTTCATGTAATGTTCTTAGATTTCTAAAAAAGCTTTTGGTGAGGTCAGTTATCAGAACCATTTAAAGTAGACAGGATTTAATGGGATAAGAGAGAAGATCCTCCTATGGATTAATAACTGCTCAGAAGATTTGTAACAGAATGTAGTGATAAATGGTAGGAGGCAATTGCTAATGAAGTCCCACAGGCATCCAGATGTTCAGCATATTTGTGAATAGTCTGGAAAGAAGGTGAGTAGTGAGGTAGTGGGGGTTTTTAATGATACGAAATAGTCTGAAGTGGTCAGAATTAAAAAAATCTATGAAACATTTTAGAAGTATCTTTAGATACAAAATGAACAAAAATGGCAAATTTGATACTGAAGAATAAAAAGCCATGCATATAGACAATAATGAAACTATATGTATATACACATATATAAATAAAGGCATATCTACATGTATGTGTACACAGCAGGAAGGAAAATGCTTAAACATTAAAATTAAGCACGTGTTTAGCAAGAAAGCAGAAGTTCCTCTGTAAATATTATGTTAGGGAGCCATGTTTCATGTATGTAGTATTTACTGAAAAACACATAGAAGTTTCACCTTCTTAAGAGACAGACCGTGTAGAGCATTGCAGTTTGTTCCTAGTACTTATTAGTCATATCATGCCAATCCTCTACAAAGAAATATGTCATGACCTTCATACAAAAAGGAAGTCATAGATGGCTGTAAAGACGCAGGGCAGCCTTGCAGATACAGCTGTATCACTGCAGATGATAAGGCTCAAACTGAAGGGCAGCAGTATGTGCATGTTTATTCCCGATCAGGAGACAAGGTAGGAGACGTTAGATGTTCTGACTCATCATTAGATGCTTCTGGATGGGAGAAGATTATGGCAGTAGTACCAAAACTCATAAAAATCTCTCAAATGCTATCAAAATTCCATTTGTCACCTGGATCCAGTTACTGTGACTACAGGGCAAACTGGTAGATCAAAAACCAAGCCTTAACAAATCTGGTGAAAAAAGAGACTACCAGCCTTCTGAAAGGATATGGAAAAAAAAAAGCTGGATAAGAGCAAAAGAAGTGGATTTATCAGTTATGTCAATCAGTGAGTGCAAATTACAATTCCAAATTTAAACAGCTCTGTATAAATAAAATCTTACTGAGCAAATGATCTGCAGATGGTAGCAGGTTTATTCTTACTCTCTCACGCACACATATATTCCATAAATTTTTCCCTCCACTTGTAAAACTCAGTGAGAGGTAATGAAATTTGCCTTTAAAAGAAGATTTAAATCCACCTAGACTTTTTATTTAAATTGTATTTCTTTGTATTTGCATAGAAACAGCAGAGTGTTAAAAGTACGTAGTACTCAGTATCAGTATTAAATGTACCGCATGTGCAGTAACCTATCTGAAAGTAAAAACAGAGTCACTTTGGGAAGAATTACATCATTGTATCAACAGCAAATTGATATAGAACGGAAAATCTTTCCTCAATTTAGGGCTCATTGCTGACTGATGTATTTGGCTGATCAAGGCATAGCTGCAAAGTTTATAGCACAACTTTCAAAGTTATTTAAAGGAGTTCAGATAGCCACTGAATATAAACAAGGTCTAAAACCATTAACTTCCTCTGCCTCCTCACAAAGCTTTGACCTACATTTACATTATGATGCAAAAGGAATTACTTTATTCTTCAGAAGAGTTTTCAGGTTGTTTTCTTTTTACGTTTATTTTTCTTACCTGTTGGATGTTTTTCAGTGTGTGATAACTGCCTGGCTGCTGCCAGCTAAGTGCAAATTCAGCATTCCTAGTAGAGATGGTAGTGACATTTTTGCCACTGTAAATCATTCTTACAATTACAGTTATTGTTGTTGTTGTTATTTTTATTTCTGAAATATTTCTGGGATTTACATCACAACTGCGGGTCTGCCCAGAAGATGTAGTTATTTCATTGCAGCAATCATTTCATTGTTTGCAGTAATCCTCACTGTTTATGATGATAGCAAACACCTTCTGTTCTCCCTGCCAAAAAATACTCCTTTCCCTTTTTGTCAAGTAAAATTCAGGCCATCAGGTCACAGGGTTGTCGAGAAACAGGAAATTTCATGCAAACTTAATCTTTGTATCCGTTCCACCTGGGGTTTCTTCTTCTTAAAACATCTGCACAGCAGCCAAGGTCAGCTTTCCTTTTGCCTCAGCGAGTCCCACTAACACGTAATCCTGGCCTAACACACTTGTGATCCTGAGTAAGGCTGACTTTACCCCTGTGCCAAATATCAAAGCCCAAGCTTGAAGATTTCTAGCCCCGTTCTGGATTTTCTCCATGTGATCTGAATAACCAGACTGTTCATACACTGGGATTTCCTCCAGACCATCCCGCTGGCACTGGTGAAAGGCATGAAAGGCAAAGGACAGCATATGTGAGGAAAGATGTCAAAATCCGGATTTCCAGGAATTCCCGAAGCAGAAGAACAGCACATACCGAAGCCAATCAACGTCACATCTCTTCTGCATGGCTCTTAATATTTGTGTTTCCAGATGGAGTTTGGGTTCTGGCACCCTGTTCAGCCGAGGCGACTGAGTGATGCTCGCCATGGGGAGACCTGCGAAGAGGCTGTTTGCTCAGAGACTCTGAGCTGGAATCTGCTCCACAGGGGCTCATTGGCCTCTCAGCTCCTCAGTACCAGGCATACCAGTCAGAAAAACACAGGACAGGATCAGGCCCTGAGCAGTCCTTTAATCCTATCTGGTAGGTCCCAGTGAGGAAAATCCATGTTATCTTGTTGCCTAATACTATTCATGGGATACAAGAAATCAGCTTAACAAAAAATCCTCTGTAGGATAAGTGCAAATTATTCATTTTGTTTTCAAGAGAGAGGAGAGGAGAGGAGAGGAGAGGAGAGGAGAGGAGAGGAGAGGAGAGGAGAGGAGAGGAGAGGAGAGGAGAGGAGAGGAGAGGAGAGGAGAGGAGAGGAGAGGAGAGGAGAGGAGAGGAGAGGAGAGGAGAGGAGAGGAGAGGAGAGGAGAGGAGAGGAGAGGAGAGGAGAGGAGAGGAGAGGAGAGGAGAGGAGAGGAGAGTTTTGGGGGAAAAAAATTGCTGAGCATAGAGGAGCAAGTTTAGGGAGGCAGTCTGGAGCAAATGGCTCTGAATATGGGGACTTGTCTCTTGGCATAGAAATTCTAAATTTTGGGGTGTCCTAAGTAAGGCAGAATAGGGTGAGCAACAAAACATAACCCCACAAAGCAACAGGCTGTGCAAGCATTAGCAAGTGCTTCATTTCTGGCCTGCATAAGCCTGAGGTGAATATTTTCTTCCTCATGCTCTGGTGGGGAAGAGGGCTCTTTGCAGACTGGGAAGCCAGGCTGGCTCTGCGATGGGAGTTCGTTTAAGAAATGCAGTTTAGGGGAGGTGATAGACCCGAACAGCAGGGGATGGCCTTGCTTAACCCTCCCTGGGCTGGGGGGAAGCATGGCTTTTCCAGGAGGGGGGGAACATCCCAGGGTCTCAGCCTGACCACAGCACATCACCACACGCTGGCTGGAGCAGGGCCACAGCGTGTCGCTCCCAGACCTGCTGGAGACCGTCCCATCAACCTGTGCTTTCCATTCAGAGCTCCTATTAACGCAGCTGCCACTGCTTTCCTTGAATCCCTGGGAAATGCCCTCAAATCCGAGGCTCAGATGCGCACGTCTCCTTCCCGTGTAGACAGCCTACAGTAAATCACCGGATTCCCCCTGAAAAAACACTCCAGGACTGCAGGTCTGCCAGGCAGGATCGGGCCCGGGGCCCTGAGCCCCTCCCGGGGCTGAGAGCCTGATGCAAAGGTCCTGATCCAGTCCCATTGGGGTCGATGGTGAAGAGCCCGTCCATCCTGGGGAGAACAAAAGGGTTGGGCTTGGCAAATCATTTCCGTTAATGTAGGAGACAATTACTGGTGCCTCTTTGCAAATTGCTCTTCTTTGACATTTTTATAACTCAATAATTTCCAGTTGTGTTCCCATGTTTGCCTCTTTTGTGTATAGTTTTCCTATTTTTGAGTGCATGGTTCACAACATTTAAACAAGCACTAACAACAAATTACCTGCTCAACTGGGTTCTGTGAAAAGGGGCTCTGAAACTTATTTACAAATTAAGCGGGCTCGGGCAGGGAGGGAGTAGTCACCGGGAGTGAGTTGCGGGTGTGCTGCAAATCACGGAGGGTTTTCTGGCCAGAAGAGCCCTTCGTTTGGGGAGGGGTGAGGGCCGGGGAGTAGAACTCTGTGTCTTTTGCCCAAGACCTTCTTTCACAAGGAAAAAAAACTGATTTTTTTTTTTTCTTCTCTCTGGAGAAATGATCCGTCAAGAAGTAAATGGATAGACGAACAACCGCACACCCGACTGATTTGTTTTTCTGTTTAAAGAATTTGGTCCACTTTGTATTTTCTTCTTTATTTCTCTCTGTTATAAATGTCGCGTGTTTACCTCCTAAAATCCCATTTCAGTTTAAAACACGTTCATGACATGATCCAAATTTCTCAGCCCTCCAGAACTCCCTGCTAGAGACTTTTTAAAGACAGAACTTATTACTCCAGCTGCACTTTCTCCTCTCCGTACTTGAAACACATAATCGTTAAGACGGAAAGTAACCGCGTACTTTGCTTTGTTTTGTATTTTTATTCTCCCAAATCTCCGCAGATTTTACCGCACGGCGATTTCGGCGTATTTCGACTCGGGCTGACAGCAGATCTCCGCGGCTTCGGCTCACACCGCTCTCCCGTTTCGATAGCTGATTTTCGTTACGGTTATAAAGAAAACTCAGGACGCGCTTTGCACATCATTTTAGAGAAAAGAACAGAGTGCGGATAATTTTTAAAGCTGTCGACCGCGTCAGCAGGTGGTTGTGCACCCACCATCTTTAGAATTCAGATGCACGTCCGTTGAGACGACTTTTCATCACCATGCGAATACCCCGAAAATTATTCGTGCCTCGGGTCTTCGCTGCTCGGGATTGCAGCTCTGCTCGTTGGCGTTTTGTGTTTTCCTTCGACTCCCCGAAATATTAACTGGGATCCACCGAAATTTGCGACCGGATTCGGTTGTCTGCTTCCGACGCTGAGTTTCCAAACATCTTTAACGTGGTCCTGAACATCTTTAACTTTTAAAAGGTCCTATTGGATAGGCAAGCACCGACACTCTGATACCCGTAAATTCTCACGGCACCAACTCGCTCCTGGCTCCGCAAGCAGCAGTTTTAAATTAGAGTAGATCTCTGCTCTTTTTTTGTTTACACTCACTCCTCGCTCCGCAAGAAGGAATATGAAATTAGAGTAATCTCTGCTTTCTTTGTTTGGTGGTGGGATTTTATTGTTATTATTTTCTGCGCTAATAAAAACAGAAGGTTTACGTTATGTTTATGCGATGTCTGAATTGCAGGTGGAGCGTAAGGATCGGGACCCCATTTTCCCTTCTTTTCTCCGCTTTTTCGCAGCGGGGAGCCTGCCCTGGAGCGGAGGCCGGCGGCTCCTACCAGCACCGTGACCGGGCCGCCCTTCTTGCGGGGCAGACACCCTCTTTGAGGGGCTTTGCCCCCCCCCCCCCCGAACCCCCCGCAGGTCGCGCCCCTCGCTGCATCCCGCCACCTCCCTGCTCCGCACCGGTCTCTCGGAGGCGGGCAGCGCCGGGGCGGTAGGTAAGAAGAAGATGGAATAATATCTTTTTCGGTGTCGTGGGAAGAAGCGGGATGGGGAGAAGGGTGCCGGGGGAGGCGGCGGAGAGCTGGCGTGACCCCGGGGAGGAAGGAGGAGGGCAGCAGTCGGCGAGCACTCGAGCCGAGCAAGCCTCTTTCATGTTTTCTTTCGCTTCGGCTTCATTTACCTCCGCCCTCCAACGCCCTGTGAGTTTAATCACATCGGATCTCCTTCAAGCCAGAGCCAACGGCTGGAAAGAATGAAAGAATGAGAGAGAAAGAGGATGAAAGACCGAAAGGGAGAGAGGAAGGCAGGAAGGAAGGCAGGCAGGCCGGCAGGCAGGAAGGAAGGAGAGAAAGAAAGACAGGAAAAAAGAAAGACAGGAAAAAAAGAAAGGAAATAAAGAAGGGAAGGGTGGGAGGGAGAGAAAGAATACAATACAAACACGAAATTAAGTCGTTCCTGTCTCTTAGGGAAGAGCAGTAAGGAGGTGGCCAGGCGGTTTCTGGCGGCAGGTGCAGCACCGGCAGCGATGCTGTTGCCGGGTCCTGGGTGGGGGGTGCAGCCGCGGCCGCACACGCACGACCCCCGGGACGGGCGCGGCTCCGCGGGCGGTTGTCGTGGGTCCGAGCGGGACTTCGCCGGCTGCTCCTCACGTCTGTGAGTGTGTGAAACCGTTTGTAGCACTGACATGCCACACAGATAGGGTTCTGTGTAGAGCCCGCTCGTCCCTGGGCACCTTTGAAATCCAGGGCTGGTTGGGGTTTTGTTTGGGGTTTTTTTGTTGGTGGGGCGTGTTTTTTTTCGGAAAGCGGGAGCAGCCCTGCCGTTCTCGGCATTTTCCCTTGAAACGGACAGAGGAAAGGTTTGATTTGCTGGCTTTCTACGAACAAGCGATTCTGTGATTCCGTGTCATGCCGGCTTGCAGCTTTTTACGCGCGTTCGCTCCGCTGGTTTGGTTTCAACAGGAGGAAGAGGAGGATTCACCCGATCCCTGGGCAGCCTTGGCTGATGGGCGCTTATCGATTCGCCGTCAGGCGGGCCGTGCCCGTGCCGGTCCCCGGCCGCTCCTCCTGCTCCCCGCGCCCGCTTCCAGCGCGGCAGCCTGCGGCGGGGGGGTGCGAGCCGTCGATTCCCCCCAAGTCTTTTTGCTTGTTTCCTACCCTGTCTCGGTCCCTCGGCCCTCTCCCCACTCAGCACCGTGCAAGTGGTAGCGGAGGGGGGGAAGCCATCAGAGCAGGAGCCTGGCAGCGCCCGGATCCCTGGATGAACCCGGGGGTGGTGGACACCACCACCCCCATCCCCCCGGGGAAAGGAGGGCTGGGACCGGCGGGTTGACAGACTTGTGTCACCTCTGAAGCCTTTTTAATAAGCAAATTTGCTCCCTTCCAACCCCCCTTTCTGCTCCATCTACTCTGGTCATTCTCAAGCGGGTCAGCGCGGGGGGGGACGGGGGGAGGGCAAGGGCCCTTTTCTCTCGCAGACTGGCGGGGAAGGGGAGCTGCGCCTCAGCCCTGCTCCTTGCAGGACCCCCGGCGCACAGCCATGCTCCCGTTTCGCTGGCTAACCCAGCGTCGCCCGGCTATTTTCCAGGGAAGAACCTGTCGTCGTCCCCCCTTCTCCCCTTCTCCCGGTCACCGAAAAGCCCCCAGCCCTCGGTCGGTGCGGTGCGTGCTCACCGAGAGCACCCAGGGCAGCGACCAGCAGCGATTAGAGCGGAACTGGGCTCCCCCTCGGGGGACGGGACGAAGGGGCATCCGCCTACAGGCACGGTCGGTGACAGTCTGGACAGTCCCGGGGGGGACCAGGGTCACCCCTAGGAAGCCCTAAATCCCCCGGGGGACAGCAGGGAGAGCATCAGTGGCTGCTGCTTATGGACAGGTAAAATTGTGATTTTTTTTTTGGTGCCGGGCCAGCCCCGCTGGCGGTGACCAGGTCCCCAGAGCGCTTGGGGAGATGCCGCTCGATGGTTTACATGTTCAAAATGTAAAATCAAGCAAACAGCAAGCCCCTCTCCCAGTGGTGGGGAAGGGCTACATGAAAAGAGGGACCCAGATCGGGTGGACAATTGCCACTCCTGTCTGCCCTTGCGATTAGTTCTCTTTGCAAATTAAATTCAGTCCTACTGCGTAACCTTCCTGAAATTCTCCTACTGGTCGATGCAATTCAGGCACTCATTCTTCTTTAAAAAAAAAAAAAATCCCCAACGTGCGGAATTGGATTACGGCTCTACCAGGATTTACGCTTTCTTATCACCATCGGGCAGCATCACCGCACGGAGTAGACTTGCAGCAGTAAATGCTAGCAGTTACTCCTCCTAAGGGCACCTTTGCCCTTTTTGGGATAAGCAGACTAGTAATTTAGAAGTTTGTAAAGCCACATGTAGTTTTAAATAGGCTTCGCCGTTAACAAGACCAAACCCCGCGCTAATAGCCCTTAAATACCGTGCTAATAGCCCCCACGCGGAAAGGAATCCCCAAATGTTACAAATTCAGTTTAAAGACCAGAAAGCCGCCTGGGCAGCTGCGAAATACGCAAAGTCCCTTCTCCCAGTTTCCTGCCTTTGATTTATTTTTACCTACAGGCTCATGGGAACGTAGCGCCGGAAAATCACGACCAGCTGTACCTAAAGAGGCGCTTTCTCTGCTAAAATGCCCTCATTTAAAATAAAAGGAAAAAAAAAAAAAAAAAGGAATGTTTGAAATAGTTTGATTTTTGTTTTTAGCATGGATGCAATTGCAAAAAGACGGGGCAAAGCGGCGGCTGTGCTCCGCGCAGCTGGGAGGGAGCAGCTCTGAAAATAGCGCGCAAAGGAGCTGCGCTCCTCCAGGGCCGAGCTTTACATGGGGGGTGGCAGGGCCATTGCTCTCCTTTCTGCTCCGCGGGAAGATGCCCGGGCTCGGTCCGGTGGCCCTGAGCCCCAGCTCGCTGCTCTTTTGGCGGACCCTCAGAGAGTCGGCTCTAGGAGTGGGTTTGCAGGAGAAGGGAAGAGACCAGCCCTGAGAAACGAAGGGATTTTTTTTTTTTCCAGGTAAGAAATCCTTTTCCTAACCCTAAGGAAATTTTTGAATGAAAATCATCTATTTCTGATATGTATCATGAATTTTCTTAGTAATTTTTTTTTCCCTTGAAAAGGTGTGGAATGGAATCGTGAAAGGGAAATAAACACAGCCGTGCTCACTGCTTGCTGTTATTTGTGACTTTATTCCTCAGTTCTATCTAATATTCCATGTAATAACAGCAAATTATGACAGGAACGTTCATCTCCTTTTGATTATACAATGCTGGATTCTCCTGGCCCAATGATTTGGGCCTGGATGTACCCGTATAGGTTTATTTTAATATTTCCTTTTCTTTCCTGATGAGAGATTAACAAATTGCCTGAGCAGTCATCTGTAAGGAGAGCACAAAGCTGTCTGTCCGCGCCTTAGGATAGGGTATTATAATTCAAATCCAACCCTATTCACCTCTTATTATTGGAAAAGGTTATTGGGAGCTGGCTTTTGTTGCAGGAAAGCCCATTTAAAAATTGCTTTATAGGCCATTTGCTGCAATCCTCGACATTGATCTCATTACAGCTCCCTCTCACTGCTGTTTATAAACCCTGGTATTTACCAGCCCTTGGCAGGGATGCCTGGTGACATTGCTTGCTGGGGCTGTTGTTGGGAGGAGGTTAGGAAATGGGGGTTAGGTGCCAGTTTCTGCATAGTTTTGTCTGAAGGAAGCATTATTATTTACCAAAACAGTCAACCAGAAGTAAATCTCATGTAATGACTCATCCAGTATAATCTGTTAAACCTCAGAGCTGTCTGTTTGCAGAGAACGCAGGTTTCTGTGCTGGAGACTTCTCACGCAACAGCCTAATTCAGCTAGGCAGGGGGAAGCACCCCCCTAAGCGATGGGTTAATTGTCAGATTTAATAGTCTCAAGAAATATGATAAGGTAAATTAGCAGAATTAATCTCGGTTTTAAATTGGTCATTAAAAAGAAATCTGAAGAGATACTCTTCTGCAATATACCTTGGGGCAGGACTATGTGCCTGCAGCTGTGGTTATCTAGCTGGTAAGTCAGAGCATCTTTTGGGTGCTACCAACTGTACCAATAAAGGGAAGAGTTACACCTTAAAACTCGACTTTCTCTTGAAATGGGAAGTTGCAGAACACGTGTTGGGCAGAGGTGGAACAAAACATAGTGATGAGTGCGCTTTTCACCTCTGTGCTACCAGATAAGACCACAGATCGAAAACAGGTGGAGAACTCCCCTAAAAATCCTGTATTATTTTAATGGCAGCTGGGTCTAGAACCAAGCAGATATGTGGCTACATTTTCACTTCTGAAATGGATGGTACCACGAAGTTTTTACGCCAGTTTCTGAATAATAATGGGATTATCCCAATGCCTGTTTTCTAAAATATTTCTGTTAAATTCTTGTAAGGACCGAGCTGGTAAGCAGAATAACGCCTTTTGTCTCCTTGGAGTAAGTGCCCCTGATGCCTAAGTCCTGGGTGGGATTTGTCTGTTGCAGCACTGTCAAGCTGGTTTGGGGTTAGGTATCTTCAGAGGAACTGGGGAGTCTAAAATTCCCCAGCCAGCACCCAGGAAAAAAACCAGACTTTTAGGAAGAGCAACAAACTCAGCAGGGCGATACTTCCATCTTCTATTCACAAGATATTGGGCGCAGACCAGGCCTGGCAATCCATGCCATATGGAATATCTCTAGGGGCTCCTTTATCCTGGTGTGTCATGTCTGACACAGCTGATGTGTTTCACCCAGTTGCTCAGGGATGAAAATGTGCTTTGAAGACCTGGAAGACTGATTCTCCTGCTTGAACTGAAGCACAGGTCTGGAGTGAAGGCTTTTGCATCTGCTGCTAACTATGGGGTAGTCTGGTGTGAGGAGTTCTTGTTGACACTGTTCCGTTTTAAGAGGGAAACTAAAGGCAAAAACTGAGGCAAGACAGGAGCAGAGATCTCCAGAGTGTGAAATCTGTCATTGGATTGTGTAGATTTTCTCTCAATTTTCAGTGTGTCTGGTTCTGTTCTTTTTTCCCCCTCAAACTTTTCTTGCACTGATTTCCAATACATGCTAATGAGAGTCCCTATCAGATTGAATATTCCTGTATTATTATGAGTTTGGGGATCTCTGGTCATAGATAGGGGTCACAATATTCTGTCTACATAGTATATATTTATATGTGTGCCTGCATATTATCTCACAGAAGTACTCAGGTTGGAAGGAACCTTTTGAGAGTGTCTGGTCCAGCTCCCCTGCTCAGAGCAGGGTCAGCTAGAAGAAGTGGCACATGGCTGGAGCCAGTTGGGTTTTAATGGCTCTGAGGACTGAGGCTCCGCAACTCCTCTGGGCAACTTGTTCCCCGTGTTTGACCTGCTTCACAGTGGAAAAAAGGTTTCATATGTATGTATTTTTAAATATATTTTTAATATATATTTTAATGTATGTAAAGAGTGTGAGTGTATATATAGTTCAATGGATTTTTCTGTATTTCAGTATGTGCCTATTGCCTCCTGTCCTTTCACTGGACACCACTGAGTGCAGCTCCATATTCTGTGCTCCCTTTCCTCACAGAAGCATCATTTACACATAGTAATAAGATTCCCCTGAGTCTTCTTCAGGCTGAACAGTCTCAGCTCTCTCAGCCTCTGCTTGTATGACAGATGCTTCAACCCCTTAATCTTTGTGGCCCTTCACCGCACTTATGCCAGTGAGACCATATCTCTTGTCCTGGGGAGTCCAGAACTGGACCCATCACTCCAGATGTATCCTGCCATTGCTGAGCAGAGGCCAAGGATCACCTTTCTTGACTTGCTGGCAAATTCAGGTTCAGGTGGCAGCTGGTCCCATCCCCGCATGCTTAGACTGTGTGTATATTCCTCCTGGGTCATCTGTCCTTACTTTTGTATGTTTCAATTTCTTCAGGAGCTCATTGTTCATCCATACCTTTTGCTTGAAGTCCTGTGTATTGGGATGGAGGAGGTTGAAAATCAGCCAGCTTTCTTGGGCCACTTTTTTTTTTCCAGTCCTATCCATGGGATTCTTCCAATAATTTGCCCTGAATGGGCAAAAGTGTGTCGGGTTGCCATCCTGCCATTTGCTCCTTTCCTTCCTCTCCAGATCCTCAACTTCACAATTTCATGGTTGCTGCAGCCAAGGCTGCCTCCATCCCTCTCATCCCTGACCAGCCTTTCCTCATTTGCCAGGATGAGATCCAGCAGGGTGTCTCCTCCCATCAGCACCTTGACAGAGAAGGTGTCAGGAAGTTACTATCAAGAAGTTACCACCTCAGAAACACCCAGGATCCCTTGTGCCCTTTTGCATTGCCCGTCTGGCAGGTATTGCAGCAGTTACACCCCACCATGAGCACTTTGAGAACAAATCATTAAATAAAACCATTATAAGAACAAATTATTAAATAAAAACACAGAGCAAAACCATGGTGCCTATTCAAATGGGTATTTTAAGTTTCAAGTTGCCTACCCAAGTACTGTGTTTTTCTTGGTGAAAAATGGACCTAGTTCGAATGAAAGCTGCACCTCCTATAAAACACTGTGCCCTGGAACTGCGGAGTGTGCCCAAGAGCTGTCAGATTACAGTGGGTGTTCCAGTTAGGGACCAAGTTTGGGATACCTGGACTAAGACCGGACACGTTTGGAGAACCAATGTCTGTGGTGGGTTGACCCTGGCTGGCGGGTGAGTCCCAACACAGCCTCTTGCTCACTCCCCCACGGCAGGACTCGGGGGAGAACTGGAAAGGCAAAAAGCGAGAAAGCATATGGGTTGAGATAAAGGCAGTTTAATAAGCGAAAGAAAACCAAACAAAAATATGAAGTGATATGTATGTAGGCCCTCACTACCAGCAGAGCGATGCCTAGTCAGTCCTCAAGCAACAGCTTCCTTGGAAAAACTACCCCCCAGTTTTATTGCTGAGCATGATGTTACATGGTATGGAATATCTCTTTGGACAATTTGAGTCAACAGAGCTGGCTGTGCCCCCTCCCAGCCCCTTGCTTTCCCCCTACCAGCTTCTTGGGGCAGGCAGAGTGAGAACCAGAGAAGGCCTTGATTCTGTGCGAGAACTTTTCAGTAACGGTTACAATATTGGTTTGTTATCAATGGTTTTTTGGTCACAAATACAAAACACAGTACCATAGAGGTTGCTGTGAAGAAAATTAACTCCACCTCAACAAGGCCTAGTGCAAGGCCTGACATTGTTTTTTTGGCAAAAAAAATTGAAAAGCTGGCCTGAGCATCACAGATGTTGTTATTTTTTATTTTGTAAGGAAAAAGTTATGGTGACCTCTCTGAATGGTTTCTCCATGGAAAATTAGATGACAGGTGAGAGTAATGATGTCTGATAGGAAGAAAAATATGCCTTGACTCCAGCAGAACTTCTAGCTCATTGGGAACCTGGGAAGTGGGGCTCAAGGTAGAGGAGGAGAAGAAATCGTCCTGTTCCTGGTACGGGACCTCTCCAGGTGCGTTTGGCTGAGATGGGATGTCAGTGACAGGGTTCATATGGGAAGGGTCCAAGGCAGGCCAGTTGGGTAGGACCTGACCTACTCCTTTAAACACATTGTTTTTTAGACACAGCGAGTCAGAGATGCAGGTGAGAGTGGCTTCTGGTAGCAGTATAAAGCCTAGTCTGCCCTCTATGTATTCATTGTCAACTAATGCTTTTATTCCTGTACGTAAAGAATTTTTTGGCTTAAGTAGTTGTCTCCAATACTTAATGCCTTGCTGTGTTTCCAGAGAGCATCCCTCTCCCTCTGAGCTGCTGTTCCCTGGTAAACTCAGGACAAATCCTCAGCTTCATACAATCCTACAACACAGCAGCTTTATGCACATGAAGAGTCCCACTGGCATCATGCACAAAATATTTTGTGAAGAGGCTGGCTGTGAATTCATTGCTGGCAGGTAAACGGCCTCCATGCCATTTAAAAAGTCTGTGAATTGTTATTTCTGTCCTGTTAGTGTTGTTTTACATCCTCTATGAGCTTAGATTACCTTTCACCATTCAGAAACTGAGTCACATTAGATCTCTGAGTCACAACCACAGTGGTATTACCAGTGCTTTATCATGTTATTGAAATGACGGCAGAAGAGATCTGAGAAACTTGTGTTTAAATTGCTTGGGAAATTGTGCAAGTTTGTGGTCTCTTTTCAAGATCTTTTATATGCATTTGAAATTTGATTGGGAATTATATTTATGTGAAGGCATGAAAACATTTCTGGACTGCAGCTTAAATTATACAATCATTAAAAAGGGGGGGGTGTTGTTTGAAAATCAGCAATTGCTTTTTAGTAACAGTATGTATACAAAGATTTGGGGAAGATTGTTCTATGTGAAGGGAAAAAATATCCATTGTTGTGTTTTGTTGGAAAGATTGAAACGTGTTGCAAATGTCTTTTCCTTTTAATGGTGATACTTTACACATTTCTAGCTAATAGTCTTCTTTAGTGGGATGAAGCAAATGGAGCTAATGCAATAGCTTTCATGGAAGGGTACTTTGATCTGTTTTTATTCACTATTTCTAAAAGACGTTAACATCTATCCAAACACAGAATAAACTGACAGTTTATTCGCTCAACAATTTACAATTTAAATAATTCCAGAGTTCTCAGCAGAATCTGAAATGTCTGTAACCCTTCAATTCACTGTCTAGACGATTAGTATTTCAGCGGTAAAGTAGTGCTGCTCCCTGTGCATGAGGCAATGGGAGACACTTCTGCTTGTCAATAAGGTCATTACAGTGAAGCACTAATATTGCTATATTACAGCAACTCCCCAAAAGTCCACATTCCATGGCACCACAGCCCAGCAGTCTGCAGCAGTTGCTGTGTCTCACCTGAACCTTTGCCTCGAGCGTGTCCATCATTTGAAGATACTTAGTCATTTAATGGTTGACCTGGCTGCTCTGTGGTTTGCAGAGAGAGGTCTGCAAGTTTTCCTTGGCATGTTGACAGAAATACTTTACAGGTAGTGGGAATGGACCTCAGAATGGTGTAACACCATGATACAGTGAATAATTATACCAAAGTAAGAATCGGGGTTTGTGTCTTCCAGAGGGTATCTGCCACTCCCAGGCTCAAGTCTGGCTAAGAAAAAAGATACTGACAGCTGGGGCTCTTCTGCTCTGCCAAGGGATGCTGCCTGGCATCATCCCAGGGCCGGCCAGACCTGCCTTGTGCATGGGAAGAGCCACAGAAGGCATTTCTCAAAGGCCACGAGCTGCTGGCAACCTGAATGCCAGAGCGCCTTCCTCAGCTCAGTGAGGTTCATGCCTCTGGCTTGATTTATCTCATGATCCCCTCCCAGATCCCAAGGAGTGGTACCGTGAGAGTGGGGTTTCTTCATCACCACAGACAAGTATGCAGCAGGCTGACCGCTCCTGTCGTGGGGCTCCCACCCCCATGGGCCCCCAGCAGAGCCCTGCTCACCCTGCAGCCGCTGGTCCTGCAGGCATGCACAGCTCTACCAGCGGGAGGGCAGCTCAGTGCAGCCAGGCAGAAGCACGATGTACTTTATGTCTACTCACCTCACTGAATAAAAAACAGAGGAAAATTCTGGTTTGTTTTAGTGTAAATACAGCTAGTTCTAATCCGTTACTGAAATGTACCCAGCACAATGGGATTTTATTTGTGAGTATGAAGCATTGGTGCATCTGTCCTGGACCAGCTCAGCATTCCTTAGCAGTTTAGGTAAAGCTGAGGGTAGTCTCACCTATTTTATACTGATGTCCCCCCTAGTACCATGCTCCTCTCTCCCCTCGCAGGGCAGAGGGTGAGGGTTTGGTGTTGGTGTTAGTGCCCCATCAGCCTGCCCACAGCAACTGCAACATCTGCCCAGGCCTAGAGGAGATGTTATTTTAGGAGGCACCATGACCCAGCCAGGGTCAGCGACCATCCATTTCAGGAAGCAAACAACCTTCGAAGTGCTGCATCCTCCTACGTGCAATAAACATGTGCAAGAATAATCTACAGAAAAAAGACTATTTCAGCAAGGTTACATCTTCCATAATTAGGAACAAAGATATAGTGTTAGGAACAATACACCAACAGCTAGTGCCAGTGTAAATGGTAAGAAAATGTCTATTCTGCTACATGATTTACCAAGAATCTTAGTGTCAGCTTTATTTCTTAAGTTCATCAGCAATACAGTAAAATATGTGTTGTGAAGTCACTGACCTGATAGCACATGTAAGAAAAAAATGGGTGGGATTAGTTAATACATGAGAGAAAGATAAATGCCTGCTTTAGTAAACTTATCTGTGGGTACTCCCTTCTTCGGTAGCTGAGCACTCAGTATGTTTCCTCCGCTTCAGCTTACATAGCAAAGCAGTGCTTTGTCTGTTATAGGGGCACTACTGTACAAGGATGCAAACTTAATAAATCATGGGGTTATGTTTTGCAGACATTTATAATTTCAACTCGTTTGGTTCACAGTCTTTGGACCATTGAGTCATGTCATGATCAGCAGGCTTGTAAGGGGATCGTTGAGATAACATTTATATCTTCCCTTGTGAAAAGGCATTGGCACTGGGGCTTGGTAAATAAGAATCCAGCACAGATTTGGAGAATGTTGATATGCCTGAAAGGATCAGAGTGATGCAGGGAGATACTTCATTCTACTGGGCTGCAGAGGGGACTCTGTAGAGGGTGAATCACTGCCAAAGTCTGAGAATCAACCTTCAGTGACTGGGACGGCGTTAGGTGAGGCAAAGGGTGAAGAAATGCCAGTATACTTTCTTGTACCTGGAAGCCTGTGGGAATTTAACAGATGGATAATTTGTTTTCTACTAGCAGCCTTTCTGCTGATGAGAGATACCAAGCCAGGAAGGAAAAACTATCACTGGATTCTGAGATGCTTCCTAATCCCACTGGATGCTGTCGTCAGCACTCTTGATTTTGTCTAGTCTGCTGCTTTTCTTAGGAGGTATCCGCCTCTGTTCAGGGGTGGTATTAAGCAAGACTACAGTACTACTTCCTAGATTTCTGTATATAATGTTATACTTTGGTCAAAATCAAGTGATTGACAAAAGCAGAATTATAAAAGCAAAAGCTTCCCCCCGCCCCCCCCCAAAGCCTTGCCTCATTTTTGCTGACCAAAATGCATAAGAAAACTCAAGGGCCAGGTTTGTCTCCACAGCTCTCCCAGGCAAACTGGGGTCTGTCCGCCACACTGGAGAGAGGTGGGGCTTGACCAGGGACAGCAGTGCAGCTGATTGCCCTGATAGAAAACCTTCCTGTTTTTCAAATGATTTATGTCAAGGAAGTGCTAAAAGGAATTTTCCAGCTGTTGCTCCTAAACGCCAAAAATCACTGAGCTGGATTTATTTGTCTACCTGATTGTATCTGAGAGCAAAACTGAACTGTCATCTCTGATCTTGCCTTTGCATATGATCCACACATTAGAGCCATGGGTCAGGGAAGGAAAAAACAAATGAGCAGCATTTTTCAAAACTAGTTTCCCTGCTGAGAGAGTTGTTCAAGAATGATGCCTTAGGCTAGCTACCTACTTCTCTAGATGAGCAGCCGAAAACTGCGTTTGGGGTCCCTCACCTTTGTTGTGTGGTGTTTGTATCTGTTCTTTCACTGCCTCGTGCCGGACAGCAGACCCAGAGGCTGGTGACCTCTTTTAAATGCAGCAGACTTCTGACAAGCCCATAATGGAGCTGTCAGCTTCCTCCTGTGCCCAAACCAAGTGGTTTCCCATCAGAGAAGCCCATACACTCCTTTGGTCTTCAGCTTACTACAAATCAAAGATGGGTGTTTGGAAACTGTTTAGGAAGAATTTAAAAGAAACTGAAAGCAGGCTTCAGTACTGACTTAAAGCTCAAATTGGGTCTTCTTAAATTTAGCATCAAGAAGAAAAACGTCAAAAGCATTTACAAAGAAGGCACTGGGTGTTGGTAAGATCACTAGCAATATCTGTGACTATATTTTTGTCCGGCAAGGTGTTCTTCCCGGATAAAAGCACAGCAAGGTAATGCAGCACTTACCCCTAGGACAAGTGTCCAGCATCCAAAGGTAAAATTCTCTCCTCCAGTGGTAGCAAAACTTTTTGGCTTTAATGGGAGCAGGTGAGGTCTGCTGTATCTTCCTTTTTAAGAACTCTAAATGGTACAATGATTACTTTATGGCAACAGAAAAATGAGTAATTTGTCTCAGTCTATCAATCAGGTTCCTAATGGACATGTGTCCACATATGAAAAAAAATCCCAATTAGCGTTAATTGGCATCCTTGCCTGCAATTTCTGTGTAGAATTCAGTAATGGGCATGGGAGCAGAACTCACTCCATTTCACCCCAAGAAAGGTCCCTCCCCAGCAGCCCGAAAGGCTGTTGCTGTTGGCACTAGGATGCTTTGTTACCGTTACAGTGGTGATGCACAGGACCTCGGCTCTTAGGGCTGGCACTGGAGTCTCTTGGAGAACGGTACAGAACCCCCTGTCCTGTTGGTCGTTTGCAGGCTGGTGTTTCCAGTTGGCCCTGGAGAGCGAGGGATGTCTGGGATGGTGCTGGGGGCAGCCGCCTGGGCACAGCATACTGCCCTTAAAGCACCTATGGCAGGGGAAAACTGTTTCCTCTCTGAAATAGGAAGCAGATCAGGAAATAGATGGTCTGTAGACCTTCCCTGCCTGCCAACCCTTCACCAGGTATTGGCTTACAGAAATCGAAAAGACTTTATCACTAGTAATCACACTGTGTTTATTTAACCATGTTTGGATGGCTGTTTGCTTCCTTTAAAAGCTTATTGTGTCCTTGACAGTTGTGAGCTTAATTAACACCAGTTTGGAAACTATGCAGTGTTACAGGCACAGACTTAGCAGAGGAGAAAACAAAGAGTGACTTTAAAGCTTCTTTGGGGAAAAGACCATAGGGTAACAAAGAGTCCGTGTCAACTGCTGGAAAGCTATTTTCATGATTGTCACCAAGACAAGCAGAGACCCTTGAGTAACTTCTGAAAGTCAAAGGGAATGGTGCTCTTTCATCATTTGAATGGTTTTACATTTTCAAAAGCTTTATAGAGCAGCAGAGCAGAGAAAACTGCAAGAATAATTTCCCATAGAGCCAAACACCATTTGCTTTCAGACACAACTGTGGGCCTGATTCACTTTGTCACTTAAGTTTAAGCATATGATTAAGTGAAACGGAGCGGGGAGGAGTAGAAGCAGACCCTCACATCATGCCTACTGATTGTCCTCCGCTGTCTGGCTCCCAGCTGACTCTGATCCTCCCTGACTCTGAAGGCAGCAATGCCAGAGAGGGAAGATGAAAGAAAAGGTGTCCCTTCCTCTCTGGCTGCATCCTGACAACAGCCACAATCTTTGTTTTTCTCCTGTCTTTGTTTTTTTACTCCCTTATATACTTATATTTGTACATATTTATACATTTTTTTTTGTTTTGTTACCTTCCAATTTGCTTGTTCAGTCAGCTGTCACTGATTTGTGTCCATCAGCGGCACTGCTAGTGCAGAACAGTCATGGGAGCTACAACAAGCACGTGTATGGCAAGTTTGGAGTGATGGGTCAGATCATGGGTAGGACTCCTTTCTCCAGCAGTGGCTATGGAGTGAAAGATGCCATGAGAGGCAAGAAGCCTCTCAAAATTATGAAAATAATTTTGAAATATTCATAACTCACCTAGTTTTCTGAACTTCTGTGACTGTGAGTCCAAGTGCGAATTCAGCCGGGCTTGTGGCTTTCCTCTCTTCTGTGTCACAGCTGGGACATGTGGAGTTTCTGACGGCTTTTTCCAAAGCAATGTTTGGTAACAGCATCACGATGTACAGATAGTCTCTGTTGATTTTCTTCTTGTTTTCAGGAAGTCTCTGCTCCACATCTCTACAAAAGAAGCAGTAGAATCCATTCGGTCCTCGGGACTATTGTTTCACGTAGCTAGACTGAACTTTCAGCGAGGCATTCGTCTATCTGTGGAATATGGTATTCATAAAAAAACACACATTAATTCTTTTTGTTTGAAACCAAAAAGGGTGTCTCTTATCATCAGTATTGTCTATGAGCACAGTGACACATTAATTCTTATCAATGTCCTTATAGTGGCAGGAGAAAGATTAAATCTGGGCTCAGAAAATATTCCACGAATGCAGCTGCAATCAATATTATAGGAATGGCGATAATAAGGAACATGCAGACCATGTGGTGCTTTTATACTATAAATGCTGCATAAATGCTTATTTAAAATATAATTTCAGAAGCAGAAATACAAATTTAAAACCACAAATCTTTAATTGAAGCTGGTTGGAAAATTCTTGGTAGAATTCCTTCTCATGAGGTTTTTAAAGGATCTGAAAAATTATTTTGACTTAACTCAGAATATATGGATTTATATTTTTTTGAACAGAAATCTTCACAGAAGAGCCTAGTTTGACAAAATTTCTCATATCAGTAATTTATAATAAGGCCATTATTTGCCTTTATTATTTAAAAATGAAAACCCAATATTAACTGAAATAGGAAAAGAAAATTTCTATCACATGAAAAATCCAAACATTTTCTGTTTTATATTTAGGGACACTGGAAATTCTCCTGCATAAAATTTTTATTTGGTTGAATTAGTGCTTTTGACTAATGAGATATTTCATTAAGTAACTTGGTCATCTTTTCACTGGTCAATAATCAAATATAGATATAATAATTAAATTAAAACTCTTGATTTTGGGGACAGAAGACTTTTACCAAGATGTGTTCAGATATACTTAAAATGTGAATTAGCGGATGCATTCATAGGGTCTGTGCTCTGCAGTAGACAGATTATGATAACAGTCCATTTAAAATCCATTGACCACATCACTTCATATAAAATCAGCTGGTACTTTCTGCTGAATTGCACAAGATAGAAGACTCCAGCTCCAAATCAAATACTTGAATAAATACCCGAAAGCACTCAGAAGTTTTTTATTTATTCTCAGTGGAGAATAAATCACTGGGCAATCAGGATTTTTAAGAAACATCAGGAAGTTGATGAAAAAAGTTAAGTGCATTGGAAAAAACCTGATACTGCGGCTTATCAATGGCTTACCCATAAGTACCATACGCCCAAGGGTAACTTGGCTTCCAGGCACGTGTTTGTCGCACTGATGAGTTGGGCTTACACACACTGAAGTCAACACATCCTAAACTACCTGTGTAAATTTTATAGAATAGAATAGAATCATAGAAACTTTTGGGTCGGAAGGGACCTCTAGAGGTCATCTAGTCCAACCCCCCTTCAGCAAGCAGGGACACCGCTAACTAGATCAGGTTGCTCAGAGCCCCGTCCAACCCAGTCCCGAATGTTTCCAGGGATGGGGCCTCTACTACCTCTCTGGGCAACCCATTCCAGTGTTTCACAATCCTCATTGTAAAGAATTTCTTCCTTATATCCAGCCTATACCTACCCTGTTTTAGTTTAAAACCATTACCCCTTGTCCTGTCACTGCTGTCTCTACTAAAAAGATTGTCCCCATCTTTCCTATAGGTTCCCTTTAAGTACTGAAATGCTGCAATCAGGTCTCCCCGCAGCCTTCTCTTCTCCAGGCTGAACAAGCCCAACTCTCTCAGCCTGTCCTCATAGGAGAGGTGCTCCAGCCCTCGAATCATTTTTGTAGCCCTCCTTTGGACCCGCTCCAACAGGTCCATGTCCTTCTTGTGCTGAGGGCTCCAGAGCTGAACGCAGTACTCCAGGTGAGGTCTCACCAGAGCAGAGTAGAGGGGCAGAATCACCTCTCTCGACCTGCTGGCCACACTTCTCCTGATGCAGCCCAGGACACGGTTGGCCCTCTGGGCTGCCAGTGCACATTGCCGACTCATGTCCAGCCTTTCGTCTATCAGTACCCCCAAGTCTCTCTCAGCAGATCTGCTCTCGATCCTTTCATCCCCCAACCTGTATTGATACCGGGGATTGCCAGTATTTTCACCATAATTCCTGCAGAGTCACTTTGTTGTTTTTCCCTGGACCTGGGCTTTCTCTCTGGTACTCTTTTCTAAATATTCTGATTTTTTTAGCATTTTGAGGCTGGTGTTGTTCTCTTCAGTGTGCTAATTGAGGCAGACACACCTGGGTTTACAGAGCTTTTCAATACTGTAGTCAGTGAATCTGGGCAATAGAAAAAACAAATATATAATGGTCAGCTACAAAAGAGGAAGGAGCATTTCTCTTCCCCAGTTTTCTCACCATCTGTGAATTTTTCAAGGTTAGGTCATTTGGGGGGGGGGCGTAACATTGCCCTCCTGAATATTTTTTTTTCCAAATCTTGGAGTTTCAACTGACCTGGGTGATTTCTTTATTCACCTTGGCTGGTCCAACAGTAATAAATAACCTCTTCCACAGAAGTAGATCCTCTTTTTTCATTATCTTGCCTGAAATTTTCTTTCGCTGTGTGTCCTTACTTTTGGCATCTAGGGATTTTTTTCTTGGTGTTGCTGTATAGGGATCTCTAACCTTAAAATCCCAATCCCTGTTGACAAACTCGGCTTTTGCTAGTGAGGAACAACATGGTCCCTAAACAATCCTCCCTGTGTGAGTCTACCAAGGTTTAACAGCCTGCTGTTGTTCCTGGTCGGGGACTTCTACAGCACAGGGCTGCCATCACACGCTGGATCTCAGTTACACAGGGATGCTATGAATACTCCTAATACAGCAAATTCAGCAATTCACTGATTCAGAATTCACAAAACAAACATAGGCTGTGTAAATTGTCTTGTCACCTTTAGGGCAGTAGATAAAAGTATTTATCTTGGGTCTTTATTGCTGAGAAAATAAAGGGACAAAAAAAAAGTAATTTACCAGAAAAAAATATAAAAGTTCTTTGTGAAAATGATTTTTTTCCATTAAAAATTGTCATTGTATCAGAGTCCCTCAAAGCAAATTCTTTCCTTTGTCCTTCCTGAAGTGTGAGAAACACTGAGGAAGTCTTCTCCAGGACTCATAATATCCGAAGGGAGACATGACTCACTGCTACGGTGATAGGGGAGGGTACATTGAATATTTCTTTCGGAGATAGCTTCCCCTTGTAGTCCTAACAAAACAGGGTAGAAGCCCAGTCACACTCATTCCAGTGTGCCTCTTGAGGTTTTTCTTCCATTTACAGTCTAAGATCCATAAGAATGTTTTCTGACTGCAAAAGCAGGAAAAAGGAGTGGGGTTTATTCTAAGTAAATTCTGCCAGTAAAGCACTATAGAAGTACAAAGTATTCCCAACCCCACACAGTGACAGGGGTAGAAATAAAATTTTCACCCACTTCCTCTGCTGTTCACTAGACCAAACTTTCACCAGGGGAAACTTGCACACAATTAATGAAAATATTACATGTCTTCGCTTAGTTTTATAGCCATGCTCATGCTCTTTTCCTTTTCAGTAACAGCTATATATCAGAGATGACAGGCTCAAAACAAACTGACAGCCACTCTGCAACTCCTTGCTGCTTTCCCAGTCTCAAATTCGGGCAAGTTCAGACCAGACACAGAGGTAACAAACACACAGACAACCACTGTAAGGGTCACAATGCAGCAAAAAATATAACATTATCTTTTCTATTGCTGTCATTTCAGTCTGAGAGATGAACTACAGGCTGATAGCAAACTGTAGTCAGATTTTCTAAAGAGCATGGGTGGTAATACTCTTACATAATCCTACCCAAATGCATGAGATAGGTAGTCTCCCTTTTGGCCAAGAAGCAGTGAAAAAAAAATCAGAGTATGATTTGTATCTGTACATATGGTGCTGAAATAAAGAAAAAAAAAAAATCCTGTGTCCAGAGTTGGGTTTTACAGTTTAAAGATTTCTGAAAAGTAGGAGGTGAAAGAAAACAGGGGGAAGTGAAAAAGGGCGTGAAAAGAATAACAGACAAAAAAAATGTCTGGCAACTGAAAATGAAGCCAGACAAACTCAAATTGCAAAGAAAACAACTTTTAACCGCCATGGTGATTCAGCAGGGGAATATCCTACCAAAGGCAGCCATGTGAGGTCCATCTTTTATGTCCTTGATTGAAGACAGCCTGCCTTTCTGTAAGAGGCACGTCTGCGCCATAGAAGCTGTGCCTCGGCCAAACACGAGCTAATGGATTCAGCGGGGAAGAAAGCGAATGAGTGAAGTTTGCAGGGGTATGATAGACTGAGCAGAGTCCCTGACATAAACCTCCTTGTACTTCTGCATTTAAAAACTGATAGAAACCACCACCTCTAACTGGAAAAAAAATAAAATCACAGTTGTCCTTGGCTGTCGGTCACTGTTGGCAGACAGGGGATAGATTTCCTTGAACAGAAATTCCAGTCCCTACTGGTTTCATCCAAGAGTTTTCCTGCTCTGGCAGGGTAACATATATCTTACTTGGAATTAGTTTTTGCCACTTAGAACAATATATCTTGTTAAGAAAGGTAGAGAATAGTCTTTGGATCTTAAGGCAGAGGAAAAAAAAAAAACAGAATCAAAGAAAACCAAGGAGGAAAGTTGCTCTTGTAAAACTGAGGACCAGAAACTGCAATAACTGTGTATTTTTCAAGAGCATTTGGCAGGTTAGCTGGTGCTGAATAGTGATGACAAAATGTTCAGCAAACCAAAAATATTCCATCTGTTCACTACAAAATGGGATTCTGTGAAGCAAGACAAATAACAGGAAATGCAGAGTTTTTCCCCGCCTCAAGACATTTCAGTGCTGGCATGTCAACCCACCCACTTAGCTAGTATTAAAAATCATTAAACCCGGTCTTTGAGACCGATTACATCTAGCCCAAGCCTCAGCAGCGTGGAGGTGAGCGGGGTGGACAGGACATGGGAAGGGCTGTTCCCAGCAGACGTGCTTAGAAGCACGGCCGACTCAGCTCTGCCGCCAGCCCCGCATCCCGGCGGGGATTTTGGCACAGTAGGTACTGCTGCTGCAGGGCATCTTCAGTCTCGGAAGGCAAGAGGAGCTTCACTTGTGAAGAAACTCAAGCTGTTTGGGGAAGACTGGCTGTGTGGGCTCTGCTTTTCCTTCTGCCGCTCCTCACCCCATCTCCCCACGCTCGCTTGGATGGGGGGCTCTGCAGAGGGACGGTGTACAACAGGAGGGAAAATGGGCTGCTTACTCAACAGTACCTCTTCACAGCTGGTTTTGACAGCAACACTTGCAAACACCATGGAAAAAATCCCTGTGATGAATTAATGCGGGAGATTTTCCTTGAAGAAAAGTTGGGTAAAATGGACCTCTTTGAGATGCCTGTCACTTCTAGGCCTGCAAGGTCCTGATGTGTCAGAGCTGGGGACAAGCACTAGCTGTCTTTGGGCAGATCACACAGAAATGGATAGCCTTTGCTCTGTTTGTGCTGCGAGATTAGTTTTCCAGGCAAAGGTTTCACAAGCCTGGTTTGAGTAAAATCAGAGATCTTCTTTGGAGTACATCATCTTTGGAGCACGTTGTCGCCCAAAGAACGGTGGAGGACTGCAGTCCCTGGTTCCGTGACTTTTCTGTCTCTTTTTTCCTTCAGGTAGAACAGACTCCTCTTGGTTTTTCACCTTTTGAGCCCTTTAGCTGCTCCCAGGGCAGACACACATACATCCTTCGGTTTTATCCTCACTGTGCCTTCCCCTGTTTGTGTATTTGGGCAAGGGTTTAGGCTATTTCAAAGTAAGATGAGGATTATCCTCACAGAGCGATGCAGGAGAGCACTGCTTCAAATCATCCTGTTTGCATAAATCATTATAAATATGTATAAATTTTGCAGAGTCTGATTGTTATTAGAAAATGATTTTATAGAAACAGAACAAAAAGAAACAATCTTCCCTGGTTTGATTTCACACCTCTGCTTGTGCTTCTGCTTTGCTGGTAGTTTTAAGCACACATGTACAAGTGCGCAGCCGGTGTGCTATATATTGCAATGCCCTTTTAAAGCCTCCCTTGCCGCTAGCCCCAATCTTATCTCAGGCTACTTCTCAGCAAAGACAGTTCCAATTTATACCCATTTCCAGCCGTTTCAAACTGACACTTTTAATTCATCTCACTGTAGTTACCAAGGGCTTAGCAGAAAGATAAAGAAAGCAGGAAGAAAAAAAATGGATACTGCAGTCTCCAAAATATTGGGCTGCTGTGACCGCTTGGAGCTGTCTATCCCCAACAGGTATTAATGGCATTGCTTGTATTTACAGGTAAATTGATTTCCTTTCTCCCAGGAAAGGAAAATAAAATGTAAGTCTGCAGATTCATCTTCTGCAGTATTTGAGAATATATTTGATCACAGTAACCAGGTTCCAAACCATTTACCGTGACAGCAGAGGGGACTGAATCAAGGAAGGCAAAGTCACAGTGACTGCTGGTGTCCAAGCTTGATGGGGATCAGTTGTTTCCTGACATAATGTACTACACGGCTGCACATAGCTACAGCCAAGCTGGTAGCTCACTTAAAAAGTCAGATCCAGGTACCAAGCCTTGGAAAGATAAATGGAAATGTTAAAGTCAAGTGACCACCCAGCTTTGGGCCAATGAAACCTCGTGCCCAGGTAGGACATCACTCTTCCAGGTGCTGCATCATCCCTCAGCAGAGCATGATGATGTCAGCTTTTATGTCACATCAGCTCTGCAGGTAGCAAGAACTGGTTCTAAATCATTACAGCGTTGCTTTTTTTTGTCATTTTGGACTCAGAAAGGAGTGCCAACATAGGAAATTGTGGGGGAAAACTCCTCAGTCCCTCTCTGAGCTGAAATTAAAAGGAGCTTTCACAAATGACAAGTCACTGGAACATAATTCTATGATGCTGCTAATTATTTGTTCACATCATGAACCGCTCGGAAAAATACCCTGGGATGTTGCATGAAGACATAACCAGAATTTTAGCCGGTATAAATTAATTACTCTCAATGCAATGATGCCACTTTTTTCCTTACATAACATAATGTATTTTAGAGGAGAGATTATAGTTTGAGCAGGGTGCTTTTCCCTAACATCTGCGTAGAGGTGTCTCTTTTGGGGTAAGATCTTTTTTACAAATGGGAGAGGCATTCTTAGCAGGCAGGAACAAAGAAAAGCATTTTTATTAGCAGCAGGAACCACATGAACAGCTTTGACCTCAATTTAGGATTTAGCTTATCATTTCACACAGAGGCTTGCATCAAGAATTTGACACACTGGTGCCCTTTTCTAATTTGTAAAGCAAACTAAAAGGAAAATAATGGAGTACGGATAAGTGCTGTTCATGAACCACTGAGCAGGCTCTATCCATTCTGCCCAAATTACTCCACAATCAGTCAGAAATCTCATGACAGACTAGGTTGTCTTTTTGTTGTTTTTATTCCTCTAGAAAAAAGAAAAAGGGGGCAAATTAAACCGCCAGGCCTGTCTGTCCCTTTCCTGCTGGCGACTGGGAGTGTTGTGGAATCGGCATTCCTTGCGCTCATCGCTGCGTCCGCGGAGGGAAGCGCTGCCGGGGCACGGGGGGAATATTCGCCCGCGAACGTTAGAGCTGCGGTCGTGTGATTGCAGAGCAACCTAAGGTTAGGTCTTAAGCGTGGTAAAGCCCTGGCAGCTTTGCTCCAATTGGCTCCATGACATTCCCTGCTCGGCCGTGATCCTAATGGCTTGAGACTGGATGAATTCTTCTAACCCCAGCAATTAGTTCTTTCATTTTCTAGAACTCCACTCACTTGAAGTGTTATTTTTTGCACACGGAGGGCGTGTTGGAGCTGGAGCTTAACCAGCCTGAATGCGCTCGCTACGTGAATTGTCTTTCAGGCAAAGCCACAATGCCCTGCACCCCCAGTGCTGACTCAGCCAGATTTTTGTCCCTGACAGCAGCAAAAAAAGATTCACAATTTTCATTAGGTTTTCCTGAACAAAAGAGCAAGAGCTGTGTAAGATTAAAATCATACAAATGGTCTTACCAGATACGTGGTATTGACATCCCAGCTAGGGAGAATTTTAATCTTTCTCTTCTCTAGCTGAAAGGTGGCACAAGGCAAGCCCAATTTGCATTATTTGTGTTTCCCCTCCTAGCAATGACACCACCTGCTTCCATACCAATATCCCGTTCCTGTGTGCCAGAGCAGCCTTGCAAATTAAAACTCCTTTCTAGCTACAGTTACATGGGCTCCCCTTCACCAGTCTTGTATTCTCTTGGCAGCGACTGCCGAAAGAAGGGTGACTTTTCTAAACAAAGACATACATCTACATTGCTCAAATTAGTATCTATATATTATAGGGGAACTGCCGAGTGACTTTTCCTTACATTACTGAGAAGCACATATTTCCTCCATACATTTCATAACGCCAGGCTTAAGGCCCCGATCCACTGAGTGATGGAAGCGTTTGCTATACGTGATTTTATGGAGCAAAGCAGGACTGGGTACCTCTCAGGAGCTCTGCTTTCAGCCTGCATTGCCCTGGTAGGAGGGGAGAGCAAAAGGCGTGCAATATGTCTCTTTGAATCCCTTTGTGGATATATGGAAAATACATGCAAACACACGAGCTGCCACCTGTTTACATGATTTTGTATTATCCAGGGGGAGACGAAGCACAACAAGAGAGGTTTAGGCTCTGACTGTCATTTGGGAAAGCTGGATGTAGGACAGGAGGAGAAAGTGAAGACAAACTAAAAACCCAAACAGGGCAGGGTGCAGGCCTAGAGGGGAGAGAAATATAAATATAAATGAGTGAATAAGGAGAAAATATACACATTTGTTGTCTCCTGGCGGTGTTCCTCTCTGTTTGGCGTCCAGCTTTGCTGGTCTATTTGATGCTCAAGACCTTTGCGAGTCCCAGGCTTCCCTGACACGCTGCCTTGGCGTGACACCTCTGGAAAAGTGTGTGCAACATGCTGTTCACACTCCGGACATGCCAACCTCATGCCACCAAGCATCAGGGTGCACATGCAACTTCACACGTGAAGCTCAGCTCTCTGAGCTCAAGTATAATTTGACTGCTGATTTTGCAAGAGATTTATCCTCTCTATGATCTTCTTGTGATTGATTCCAACATTTTGGAACTGATGTTGTCCGTGACAACCCATTGTAAAGACTACTTCTAAAGGGTACTTAGGAGCACTGGGAGAATACAGTTGCATTGCCCACAGACTACACTGGACTGAGATGGAATCACTAGCAATTTAAGCAACAACTTGAAGTGCTTTTCGAAGCCAAAGCAATGCACTTCAAATAAAACAATGTGTGGTTAAATCTAGCCCTTGTCCTTGACTGAACATTAGTGTTAGGAAGATTTGTTCTGAGAACTCCTCTCAAGCAACAGATCAGTGTGACGGATGGATGGGGCATTGTTTACAGGGAATCAGCTTGCAGACATCAACCAGGTGTTCACAAACAGAGAAGACAAGATTGGAGGCAAACTGAAACTAGCCAAGTTCAAAAAGCCTTCTTACTAATTGAGTACATAAACGGCACTCAGACAAAGGTGTAAAATCAGTGTGGTTTTCCCAGTTACAGCCTGCCAGATCCATGCCCAGAGCATGGCTGAGGAAGCCTGTGCAATGCAAATCAAGGATGACATGGAAGGGCTGGAGTCCTTCAGCAGCTGAGCAAGTCTCATGATGGCTAGTACATACATGGTGTGCTGCTGCAGGGTGGTGGTGTGAGGCTGTGGCTGAAGTAATGCTTTAGCCATATGTCTCCCATCCCTGGCAGCAGTTGCAATGCCGTCTGCATTTCCAGGCCTTTTCACAGCCCTTCCTCAAGGTTAGTTTAAACACACTCAGCAAAGGTAACTCATTCTGCAGCTAGAAGTGGGAAAAGATCAGAAAATGCTCCCAGCAGTTTTGACGTATCTCTGAAATGACCCTTTTGATCTGATTCTTCTTGACTCATCACTTTCCAGCTATCCTCTCTGCCAACAAGCATGGGCTGACAGGACTGAGTCTCACCACAGAAAAAAGGAATAAAAACCATGGCTCAGAAAGTTTGGCCTGAAATGGTAAAATCAAGTGATAAATGAATTCATTGCAAGAAATGAAATACTGTGCTCAACAAATTACATTTTGCTGAAGCTAGAAGGACTACCTGTGCCTGCGCTTTCACCTCCATCTGCCAGCACGGCTGACCAGAGAGGTGGTATTCCAGTTGCAATAGCTCTTTCCCATGACTGACTCCCCAGACTTAATCTTCATTAAGCAGCAGGTAGGAGTTAATTTTACAATGTGTAAACAGAGCTGAGTTTCTAGCATCTGAGGTGGGAATGGAGGGGCAGGGTGTGGGATGTGTCCCGTCACCACAGCTGCAACTCATGGCCAGGATGAGGAGACAAGGGAAGGGGAGGGGAGGGCTCACAAGCCACCTGGGGCATTAAGTTCAGGGGACAATTATTGTAGGTAACAGAATGAGACACCTCCAGAGGATGACTTGGAGCCCCTGCACTGAACCGCTGCCTTGAGGGTCTTGAATCTCTTAATGGTTTACCTATGAGACTCGCTTCCACCCAGGGAACTTGAAGTTAAAGCTCAGACTTAGTGTGAATATCCCTCCTGATCACGGTTAGATTTTGTCAAAAATGAAGGATATCTAATAAATGTTGGGGGGTTTTACTAATTTTTAATAGGAAAGTTAAAAATAAAACTTTGAAAAAAAAAATAAAACAAAACATACAGCTCTGGAATGGCATTGTGAAGAGACAGAAAATCTGCTATTTCTAGACAAAATGTCTTTTTAATTTTTTTTTATTCAGAGATACACAGTGTTATGACTTGTCTTATTTTGAGATGATGATAGATACCCAAATTTCCCAAAAGAAAATTTGCCGGGGAAAATTGCAGCAACATGCTGGCAGAATGGAGGATTTATAGACAATTATCTGTGTTAAATAGGTTAAATGTCTTCCTCGCTTTCTCCTACGCAATCCTATTATTGGGTTTTGGTGCAGTTGCAGATAACAGTTGTCCTTAATTCTTTTGTGCCTGTTATAAATAAATAAATGCTAAGAAAATGTTTGTTGAGACTGTTCGGGACCACATGGGACTAGAAGTGATTCTTCCTAGAGGACTCTTCCCATTCCACTTGGACCTTGATAGGCCACAGAAATGCAAGAGCAGGATCTTTTCTGGCTCAGCACATTTTTTAAGAAACCCTCCATTGTACTTTCTTTTAAAAATCTGCATTAGCTAAAAGAAACCCTTACTGGATGGCCTAGTTTCCCGTGGAATTATAAAAAAACAAAACGTGCCTTGGGCAGAATGACCTTATTCATTGCATTCTTATTCCCTGCAGCTCTTCCTCATGGTTTTTATTGCTGTGATGTGTTGGACTGTGTTTCGCATCAGTCAGTGGATAAAGTAAGGAACTGGATGTGGAAGCAGGAGCCATGTGGGAGACAAGACCTTTCCAAGACATAAGCTCCCAGCAGTCGGTGCGTGGGCTTTCCCACCCGTCCAACTTCATCTGTTTGACTTTCTCACCAACTTGAGCAGAAGCAGCAGCATGTGCCCTGGCAGCTGCAGTCCTCTGGGAGATGCAAGTTCTGCCTTGGTCTTCTCTTTACTGGGTGACTATTTCTAGTCCTTAAGCAAATATATGAAGGCTGGACATCAACATCATCAGTTGTAAAAGAAAATGTGTAGGTGACTACCTACTGGAGATGGGAAAAATGAGAAGACAGAAGCTGCCCCCCTCCACCTCAGAACTCCATTAAAGAGGAGCATCCACGCAACAAAACCCCCTCTCTCACGTGCCAAGGGATTTTGTCTATTGGGACTCAAATGCTAGTGGAAAAATAGATGTACCATTGAGCTACAGAGCTTTTGCAAGGTGCCTGGCTTTCACTCAGTCCCGTTGGAGCTACTTCACTTTGTATGGGTGATTAAATATTCATCGGGCCAGAGAGAGAAAAGACAGAGATTGATTCTATTGCCCAGTTGTTCCGATGCTCACCTGGGTTGTGAGAAATGCAGGGTCAAGTCCTTGCTCCGACGATGATTTAATTATCCATACAAAGTGGAACAGCTCCAGCAAAGAAGCACATATGTGCTGGCAAGCCTGATGGCCCTCTCCTGCACTGCACAAAACCTCTTCCCTTTTAACCCAGAGGTTGACCTGATACCACTTTTCTCCTTGACAAGTAAATGTTTCCTGTTTGCATGGGGATTTGTTAGCTTCCCGAGCTTGCTCCCTGAGCCAGGGCTAGCTTGGGCGCTGGGCTCCTCGCAGAGGGAGGCACGGCCCCTTGCCCACAACCGACTCATTTTCCATGGGGGTCAAGGATCAGTGTTTTACTAAGCTGTGTACCCACCTCACTCCTTGGCATCTCAGCTCTCTTCACCATCTACGTGGCAGAGGAAGCCCCAGCAGCTGCAGCGAGTGCCAGGCTCTAAGAACCTGAATTTCCATGGGGATTTCCAGGGCTGGCAGGGGCTGCTGTGAACAGAGCGACAGGGAAAATACGAAACTTCCCCTATAGTATGGAAGCCTGTAAAATTCTCTCATCCTTGTTGGTTTGTCCCTAAGTGTCTGTATGTGGATTATTTATTTCACTAGCCTAACATCAGCATTTCTCCTGATATTTTTTCTGCTAGCCGACGCAATTATCTAAAATTAATTGAAATGAAGAGCTAATATTATTCCTTGTAAATGCTGGTGGGAATGGCCTGTGCCTTCTTATCCGCAAGACAGGAATGATCTTAATTCAGTAGCCTTCCACAAACTTTAAAAGTGTCTGGATTAAAACAGTGATTAAATAACTTTGCCTGCTTTACAGAAAGGATATTTAAGCACCTGGGTACTAACACAGCCAGTTTTCCACGGGGCATTTAAATAGACTGTGCCACCTTCAGCTCACCAGTCTGTTTCCATTGCTGTCCTGCGGCAAATGTCATTAGGTAACACAGAGTGAAAAAAACAAAGTTATCAGTATAGTGTTTAAATTTGCAGTTTTAATCATGACATGAGCTCATCCATTTCCTCACCTTACACAGAGATTGTTCTGCTGCTGTTGATTTTTTCAGTATTCACAAGCAGAGGAAAAATTTGTCATAAGGACCATCTCTGCACACAAAATGCAATAGACATACGTCTATTCTTTACAAGAATTATTTTTTTAAAAAACAAAATCAAACAAAACAAGATTAAAAAAAATCTATTATAAAAGAAAATAGTAAGATCTTATACTTGCTATCAAAATCTGGTTCTGTTAATTTTGACTAATGTCTTCTTACGCACTCAACAGAGATGGCATTGTTTACTTTCTTACCCAAGTTTACATTTATTATTACTGCTAAGTTATGTGTTAGCACACACTGTTTTAAATTAAATGAATATTCAAATACTGTTTTGAAGTTGCTAATGGCACCAGATGTACTGCATTAGCTTGCATATTATTTAAAGAAAAAGTCTTAATTGTACTACCATTGCCTGAAGATATTTTTGTGGTAAGCAATTAAGATTCATTTTCCTGTTCATGTAGAAAATCACTCCATGAAAACTCTGGAATATAATAACTTTTGTCCAGTTCTTTGTGTTTTTTTGCTTTGATCACTTAGTTCAAGTGAAAAGGGAAATATTTAAAATCTCAGTATCTTGAGAAGTTTTTAATGGTCCCTTCTCTATCCATGAAACAAAGAATGTAACAAAACTTAAACATTTATTTCTGAACCTCACTAGTGAGATTATTTGTCATCTGGCTTCACTGCAAAGCAGTCCACAAAAGGTGTGCAATAGGCAATAGAAATCCAAAAGTTGGCTGAAAGATTTAACATCAGAAGAAAAAAATTAATAACCCCGTAAGTGCACCTAACACTTGGGAAACACTGGAGGCGAGAGCCCTCGCTTTTAGTAGAGAGGTGAATCTTGGGCTGCCACAGCAGCGTGTCTCATCTGTGCCACCAGCACAGCCATCTGCACCCGGGTCTCCTGCCATAGGGGTCAAAATTCACAGCTGCCACACGAAGCTGTGGGGCCAGTGGGGTGCAGGAAAGGTCCTTGTTCCTCTCCAGGGCTGGAGCCATGTCTGGGTGTGCAACAGTGGAGGAGGAAGAGGCTGGGAGCCACTCCACCAGTCCCACACTTCGACATTGTTTCAGAGTGATTTGTTCTTTGTGACAGGGTCAAGCTGCTGTGAAAAGGTTAAACAAACGGACTTTGTAAGCTCCTTTCAGGGCAAAGCTGGTCAGAAGGCCCCTTTAATCACCAATCCCCTTTAGCCCTGGGAAAAGGCACCGGCCAGACTCACTCATGCGGCTGCGGGGAGCTGGGGCGAGGGTGGGGTGGAGGTTCCCTGCCCTCCTGCAGTCACCTTCAGCTGGAGAAAAAAGAAATCCTACAAGGGAAGGTGTTTGGCTGGAAGTGCTGGTGTGCCTCCCCCTGCGCTGAGGTGCCACCACCAAAGAGGAGGAGGAGGAGGAGAAGGACATTCCTCTGGGGCTGGTGTGTAGCCCAGCGTCCCTAATGCTGTCTGCACCCATCCTGTCAGGAGGGTAATGAGGGGAAAGTTCCCAGACGAAAATGAAAAGCACCTCAGTCTTCAGAGAGGGCTTGGAGGAGGTTTGTCATAGGAGTCTCCACCTTCCCTCCGCCACAGCTACGGGTCTGGAGCTTGGCTGATAGAGGAAACCACATGGATCAGTCCCTGCAGACAGGCAGCTTTTAGTTCAACTTCTGCTGCCCCATTTTGAGGCATGACCATCTACTGGGTACCCAGCACGGTGCACACCTGAATGGCACCTTCTTGGAGATGCCCTAGGGCAGGGATTGTTCCTCCTGATGTGTTATTCAAAGTGTGGCTGAATAAATAATACTGGTTCTGCTCCGCTCCCAGTGAGAGTGGCAGCAGCTGAGGGTGGCATCAGTCCTCCCGCCATGGACTGGAGAGGTAGTGGAGGTGGTAGGAGATGGCAGTGACACTCCTTGGCCCAAAGCAATGTGTGGAAGGGGTGAGAGGATGTGTGGTGAGAGCCAGGCTGGGCAACAAGGGTCACACGCACTGCTTCCTCTGTCCTCAGAGCTCCCCTGCCCTTCACAGCTGGGTAATTTGTTAACTTTGGCCCTCATCTCCTTCCAGCTCATGCCATTAAGCACCCTTCTTTCCCGCTCTCCACCCCAAGCCGCAGCTGCATCCGTACGCAGACGCAGGCTTTCGTCCCAGGAGCAATGTTTGCAGGAAAGCCCAAGGGTGCTGTGCCGATTCCAGATGTACCAGGACTATGTCTCTGCCTACTTCCTCCCTTAGATCCTTACATCCCTCGCCTTATTCTCCTCAGATGCTTTCTTCTCACCACAAGCTACCTTAGTAGCAATTTTCCACAGTGACCCCAAATCTATTTGATTCCTGCTCTCCAACCTGCTATTATTTCATCCTACCCTTCTTACTGCATCCACCCTCCCAACTTCCTTTTCCTCTCTCCACCTCACAGTCCACCCATTCAACCACCTTCTGCTTCATGCCTTAACCTGGAGTCCTGCGTCCAGCTCTGGAGCCCTCAGCACAGGAGAAATATGGACCTGCTGGAGCGGGGCCAGAGGAGCCCACAAACGGGATGAAACATCCGAGGGGTGGAACACGTCTCCTATGAGGAAAGGCTGAGAGAGTTGGGGTTATTTGGCCCAAAGAAGAAAAGGCTCTGGGAAGACCTTATATTAGCCTTTGAATACTTAAAGGGGGCTTATGAGAAAGACGGGGACAGGCTTTTTAGTAGGGCCTGTTGTGATAGGACAAGGGGTAATGGTTTTAAACTAAAAAAGGATAGATTTAGACTAGCTACAAGGAACATATTTTTTACAATGAGGATGGTGAGGCACTGAAACAGATTGAACAGAAAGGTGGTAGATGTCCCATCCCTGGGAACATTCAAGGTCAGGTTGAATGGGGCTCTGAGCAACCTGATCCAGTTGAGGATGTCCCTGCTCATTGCAGGGGGGTTGGACTAGACGTCCTCTAGAGGCCCCTTTCAACCCATATTGTTCTATGATTCTATGTACACACTCCCTCTTAATTTTGCATCCAACTAGAAATATAAAAGTTCCTTCTGTTCTTTGTCATGTCCCAAAAGAAATGCCATAATTGCTTGTATGAGCAGTCCTCATCTGTTCCATTGTAAAATAAAACAAATCAGTTCAGCCAAATCATAAATCTGATTTCCCCCAGTGACCATGAAAGGGACTGGCAGTTACAGAGTCCCAACTATGGGACCAGCGGAGGACCGTCACCCCTCAGTTGTTCCAGCTGGATCCTGAAGTGCACGCGTGCATAAGATGGGTGTCAGCAAGAGTGCCCTGACTGTGCTGCCAGACAGCAGGAGCTTTTCTTCCTCCTTTGATGAGGATTTTCTAGATCTTCCTACTTTTCTGAAAATCGCCAGGAATCAGCAGGCAGATTAATAACTGGAGAACAACTTCAGGGGATATGTTCCTGAGGAACTTTCTTAACTCCATCCAACCTTTGCCTAAAGTATCTTTTTCCCCTTCGTTATCCATCACACCATTTTAATTTCTATGTGCAGTAACTGTCCTCTGTGACCAAAATTTAGAAAGACAGAGGAGCACTTCTTACTTTGAGTTCTTCTCCAGGTAAACTTCTCAATGACTGAAATAAAAATAGAGGTCTTCTTCCTATAAGCAAGTCAATTTTGTATTCCTTCTGCACTACCGAGACCATTTCTCAGGCAATAACTTTAATATCCAAACCTGGATTAAGATTATTCAAATAAAACAATGGAGAGAATGAAAAGATTAATAACTCCATTTGGTAGCATAGACTTGAACTTAAGAGCCTGACCACCTTCTGCACCCCTTGATCTCTGACTGTCGTACAGCTCATGCTGAAATAGCGATCATATTTCACAAAGATGGAATGGATTTGGTAAGAGGCCAATCTTGCAATACTTCTTCAAAACATAACAAAACGGGCACGGTAGCAACTGCCAGCCAAGGACCTGGTATTGAGCTACTGAAGTCAGCAGCGGCTCTGGCAGCGATTTGGGTGTGAATTAGGAGCCTGAATTCCAGATGAATCAACATATTTCTACCACCACAGCCAGCCTTCAGCTGAAATTAATCTCCATCCTGCATCAGCTGTCAGCCAGCTGAATGGTTGCCTTGCCTGCGGGGATGATAGCTTTGTAGCAATGAAGCACTGAAGGAGAATTCAAGAAATCATCCAGACCACTCCCCCACCATCCCACCCCCTGCATGGAAGTTAAGTAAATCACTTTAGATAATCTCTTATGGGTATTCTAACTGCATTTCTGTAGCGCAAGTCCTGGGCTTTCTATCTTTTCTTGGATGCCACCAAGAGACACACTGTGTTTCTAATATTTAGCCTGGATTTCTTTGCAACGTATTTAAGTGATTTCTCATTCTTCTTCAGTTGGTCACAAGTGACTACCAGCAACTTTGTAGCAACATTATACATATAGAATACTGTTCTTACCCCACTCTTTTTTTTTTTCCAGTTTAAACAATGCCACATGCTTCACCCCTCATGTTTTCCAGATTTCCTTTATCCCACAGACTTTCTCCTGTTGATCAGTACAAGGGCAGCCAAGCTTCCCAACTCTCCAAGCAGCATGCCAAAATGCCATTAGGCTGGGAGCTGCAAGGCACGTACCTTGGAAAGATGAGCAGGGAGGGAACCAGTGCTCTGGAAACCTGTTGTGGTACAAAAGGATGTGGTTCCTGTGGAAAGTGGTTCCTATGCAAATCTGGAATTCCTACAAAAACCTGAAAATCTGGGACAGCTATTCCCCAGAGTGAAGAAATGAATGTGATCACCCCACAGCTCAAGACACCTTGTTTCATCTATATTGGGAAATTTGGGTTATTCAGCAATCCCCAGGTAAATAAAGACTGATGTGGTGTGTCCCAGGTAGGAGGGACCCACTTGGACTATTCAAGAGCAAGAGTGTGGCCATCCCTTCTTAAAGCATCTGCACATCAAATCTCTTAAAAGAAAGAGGAAAGTCTCTTAAAATAAAGAGAAATTATTTCTTGGCCAGAAACAATGTTGCCACACACATCAGATAGACATTTTCATCCAGATGAGTGATACAAATGTTTTTGCATTTAGCTTAATTTTCTCTTCCTCATCAAAAAGATGCAGATACCGCAAACATGCAGTTCTACTAATGGGGCACGGAATCGGTTCTGTATGTTATCCATAATTACATATAGGATCAGATCTGAATTAACTCAGCTTGATGTTCAAACTTAGACCCTGAACACATGTGGTTTGTGTTTTGGAGTACCGAAGTCTAGGCAATGAGTTCATTCCTCTCTGATTTTCTCATGTGTTCTTAACATTAATTGCTTGTAGGTCTGACTTTGCAAAAACAAGATCGTAAAGAGCAAATTTGCAAAGTTAATTCCAGCATTTCCTCACTCTGGTGAGCTTTGTAGGTAAGATTTCACGCTGATATTAATGAGTTCCCAAGCAACCAAAATTGACTCCAGAAAGTAATAAAATAGGGGCTTAAATGTCTTACAGAACTGGAAAATCTCCAAAATGCGAAACCTCAGGCATGTTCAGAGCATGAATAGCTTTGCATCTCCCTAATACCAAAATCCATTAACAACATACCACATAGTCAGGAGAGAGCCAGAAGTTACAGCCTATCCGAAAAGTGACCTTTGGTTTGTATCTCACAAAGCAGTGCAAGCACAGACAACACCATTCTTTGGCTATAGTGATATTCTGGATTTGGCACAGAAGAGTCAGGCTGGCACCTCTGTTGCTACAGAAGTTAAAGTTGTGTGCTTCTTTTCTATGGGGCAGGAAATTCGTCAGCAGTATACTGACATGACTTCTGAGACCCCTGATAACTCCATACCAACTCAGATTAATATCTTACAGTCTCCAGAAAGCTTTCCAAGAAGGGCAAAAGACAGAGCTCACCTTCGAGAATGGAAGGATCTGGTATGTGTTGTATTCTGGTCATCCTTTATACATTTTATTTAAATCTGCCTTTTTAAAAATATTGTCAATGTGACAATACTATGGGACAGAAGAGAGTTCAGAAACAGCTGCCAGTGTTTTCTGGCTAAGAAGAGAACAAAACCCCAGTGGAGTGATGTGAAAGGCAGTGAGAGCGGGGTAAATATGCTGAAAAACACAACATGGGGTAACAACCAGGTTTGGCTGGAGAAGGGCTCTATGGAGCCCCAGTGGTGAGGAAAAGAGGATGAAGGTGTGGGTGCAGAAGTGAGAGGAGAAAATCTATTGTAAACTGTGTGTGCAGAAAACCAGCTGTCTTTGGCATTGCATGGGGAGCTCTGTGTCCATGCTCAGACACTGTTATCACAGCTCACAGGGAGCAGGGCATACCTCTGTGGGATTTTTCCCAGAGAAAAATACTTGTTCTGCTATTGCTTTTCACAAAAAAATGCAGGTAGATATCTCCTATTCAATGGATCTGAGCAAGGCTCAAGAGCAAGTCTATGCCTGAGGATGCAGACGCTAGAAAAGCATCAAAACTTATTTTAGAGGACCTTTGCCTCCATAAAGTCAAACCTGGAAAATATTAAGGAGTGCCAGGACTCAGGGGCTTCCTACATGACATCTGTGTAGCTGGGAATTCATCTTTCATCTTGGACAGTCACCTATTTTTTGTGTATTAATTTAAGACTAGAGCCTGTTTGCTCCACTCCCAGGGGGTACTAGCCAAATGAAAAAAAAAAAAAAAAGCTTAAGATCTTTATTTGAAAATACCCTGGAAATGTCCTCTTTTTCTTTTTCCATTCTCCAAACAGCTAATAAAGACAACAGCACTTCTAAAATTGGATTTTAAAAAAAAAGCGAACAAAAAGACCAAAACATCGCCCTGCTTTGGGATAAAGCCAAAGGAGGGAAGAGAGAGAATCCTGAAGTTATTGGGAATCTCCTCCTTCGGGAGGGCTCTGTGAGGATCCCTTCGCCCTGCACGGTGTCCTGCTCTGCGTTCGCCTTCAAGATGGACCGGATTATCACCTTTTTATTCGGGGGAGAGGGGAAGGGATCGAATAAACAACTCCGGCTGGTCGGGACTGGGTTACTCCTCACCCAGAGCCGCACCCCGGGTGCAGCACCCCGGCTGGGGGAGGGAAAGGGTGTCCCTGGGGCGGGCACGCTGAGCGAATCCACCTCGCAGCTGGACAGAGAAACTGCTTTTGGGAGGCAGAAATTTACTTCCCCTGACTCCTAACCCTCCCGCCCCCCCCCACCTTCCCCCGCCGACGGCCCTGCCTGCGCCGGGCAGCGCTGGTCCCGCTTTGCCAACGGGGCTGCCCGGGGGCTGCTCCCTCCGGCTCCGCGCTGGGACAGGGGTGGGGACCCCAAAAGCGTCGGGAGGGGTGAGACCGCCCCGCTACTTCTTGCTAAGGGAGCCCGTGAAACCCGGGGCTCCAGGGCCGAGAGGATCTGACAAAACGAAATGAACTTGGAAAACGAGTTTCCCTCAAAAAATAAATTAAATAATACAGTAGGATAGGATAGGATAGGATAGGATAAGATAAAAATAGAAAAACAAGATAAAATAAGACAAAAAACTAAACTAAACTAAACTAAACTAAACTAAACTAAAATAAAATAAAATAAAATCCCAAACCAAAATAAAATCCTGTCCCCTGCCCCTGATTATTCTCCGGAGTGGAAATGGGCGCCGGGCGCAGCAGCCCGGATCCCTGATGCCACTGCAGGCGCTTCGGGGCCGGTTGTGGGTCCGGACCGTCTGGGAGGGCTTTGCGATCTCTCCCACCCTCCCACCCGACGGCAGCTCCGCTCGGGGGGGAGGACACGGGACCCCCTGCTCTGACCCCGAGCACGGCCGGGAGCTGGCCCCAGGCCCAGAGACGGGGCGCAGGCAGAGAAGAGCGGCATTCCCCCTCCCCAGAAGAGGACGCCGCGGGGGGGGGGATTGGGTCTGGTCTGGGCATCAGCCTGCAGCCGTGAGGGGGTGGGGGGCTCTGCGCTGCCCCTCTCCCCCCAGCCGGCCCCTCCAGCGTGCCGCGGTGCTTTCCCACCCTTCCCCTCCCCTCCCGGCCGGTACCGCAGCCTCTTCCGTCTCCTTAAATTAACCCACAAAGGCGATCTCTCGCCCAGAAGTAGGGCACAGGAAAGTTTGGGGCGGGGGGAGCCGGGAGATTTTTGTCGTCGGCTGCAAGACATCAAAAAACCTCTTCATTAGGCGCAGCCCCGTTCCCACCCAGGGAGGGGGACCGCCTTGCTGCCCCGCTTTGAGGCCAGGCTCCATCTCTAGGGCAGGAGAAGCCCGGGGGCGCAGGGAGAGGAGCCAGAAGGGGTGAGGAATAACCCCTTTTCCTCGAGAGAGATGCAATGGCTGAAGGCATAGGTGGCTGGATTTTTTTTTTTTTCCCCCAACAAGCACTACCGGGGGGGGCCCGTCCAGGCCCCCCGTTCCCCCTCAGCCCGCCCCAGTAGCATTTGGTGTCTCTGTCACTCGCAGATCGTTTCACTCGGTGGCTGCGTCCAACAAGTGCGGGCGTTAAAACGCACTCTGAAACCTGTAACGAGCTGCCTACTGCCGTATTTCCTACAGACGCCGCTAACCATAATTATGATAAGAACTCCTCGATGAAATAATCTTCTTGCTGTAAAACTATGTACTGAGAATTGTCAAACCCGGCTGTTTCAGTACAGAAGAATTTTTCTTTCCGGCATAAAGACTAACGAAAACCTCAAGCGTCACCACGTTGTAGGTCTATCTAATGATGCAGAGGCAGGAGAAAGTGTGCTTTCCCACCAGCGCTTGCAAGATGCAGTACCCACAGCTGAAGGGATCCCACGGTTTCGGGGGAAATTTGATGGAGGAGGCAACGCTGGATGTGGAGACCCTCCCCAAAATTAAGCATCATCCTTCTCTTTGCAACAAGAGGGAAGGAGAGAGGAACTGCATCTTTTCTTCATTTATTACCTGGCAAACAAAGGGTAGAACCAGTTATTGTGTTTCTCAGAGGCTGAACATTCCCAGATAGAACTTAGAGCCGCTTTGCAACCCGCTTTTCGCAGGGACTGGGGCAGTGGGCGATGGGAGGGATGGGACTCTGCCTGCTTCACCTCCCAGTAGCTCCAGAAATCTGCACAGTAACTGAACACGGAGCTGCTGTGCCGGTCCTTGCTGTTGATGTGCCCACGGGCTATAGAAAAAAAAAAAAAAAAAGAAATTGAGGAATAAACAAACAATGCAAATGACATTTCGTTAGGGGGAAAGAACAGTAGGTAGTTACCGTGGCATTATAAAGTGTACTGAGAATTTCTCGTTGCATTTTCCTGTGATTTTATCACTCGCCAAGCCCAGATTTGGTTTACTTATGAAACAGAAAGCTGCTAGAGCCTAATAACTCGTGTATTTATTTTGACTGAGCTTGATTATACTTGTGTGAAAAATATACTTTCAAGTCAAGTAGATAATGAAATGTACTTGATCTAGAAACCTCTTCGTCTCTTTCAAGGTTTAAAAACAGGGACTTGAAATACGCGGTTTGAGCACACCAGTGAAAATAAAGTAGGTCTTTCTATCGAGGAGACTGAAAAAAACTTGCAAGAAATAATTGAAATAAGCGATATGAAACAGGTGTACTGTGAAACAGCTTTGTGGAAACTTAACAGTCCATCTGAGGAAAGATATGATCATACTGACACAACGGGGCGGAGGTTGGTTGTCACTTTTTGAGTAGATAGCCGAATCCTGACAAGTGTCAAGACTTAAAAGACAGAGCCCAGGGAAAACAAACAAACAAACAAACAAACAAACAAACAAACAGAAGAATCGCGATTTCAGCACCAGCAAAAGAGCATCCCGATGTGAGGGCGGGCTGGGTCCCCGCTAGGTAATCGATAGGTTTCAAAATGTGCCTGAAGATGGTGCTGTTTAGATGGCAGAAGCAAGGTCTCGGACTGCTGAAGTGTTGTATTATGAAAAAAAAATTTGCTCACCCGGAGTTGTGTAACAGCAGATTGCTCCAGCAGCGATCCCGAAATCTGAACAGTGGAGATGCGCTGAAAAACGGCTTAACAAGCAGGTTAGTTTTAGAATGATTTCACCGTATCACAGAATCACAGAATCACAGAATCACAGAATGGTAGGGGTTGGAAGGGACCTCTATGGGTCATCTGGTCCAACCCTCCTGCCGAAGCAGGGTCACCTACAGCAGGCTGCAGAGGACCTTGTCCAAGTGGGTCTTGAATATCTCCAGAGAAGGAGACTCCACAACCTCCCTGGGCAGCCTGTTCAGTTTCTGGTAAGGTGAAATTTCAGTTCCTGACGTCCATCTACAGATCTCGCTCTCCCGCTTCAGCCTGGCTGCAGTCCTGCTGCTCACCTTCCTGACCCCCACCCTGACTACAGCCTTTTTCAGCTTGCATATGTGCACCAAGAGCCCTAAGGAAAGAAATCGAAGGGAAATACTCACGGCTGATTTTTATTCAACAGATGGTGAAGGAATTTCAAGTGGAATTTTCCACTATGTACAAGCTTTAATGTTATTAAGCTTGATTTTAATGTGAATGCAAAGCGATCTGCTATAGTTTATAACAGCCAATTCTACTCTCTTGCCCAGACTGGGAACCAGATTTTCTGCTGATGGTTTTAATAAGGTAATTTTTAAAAGGGCACCAGGAACTGAACTAGTAGATTCAAAAGAAGTGCACTGGCATATGTAAGACACTTCCCAGCAATTAGTAGTAAATAATCCAAGGGGAAAGATAGCTTTCTGGCAAAATACAGTTTCTGCAGAATTTATGTTTCCTCCTAAAGTGCACAACGCTTTTTAACACCATATGCCAATCTGGGAGTCTCACGCTTAGTAATTAGCTTTGAGTTTTTGGAGCACTTCATCAGGCCTGGATTAATCCCAACTGCGTTATCTGGTGTCAGTTACTGTAAGTTGGAGACGCAGCATACCGAGTTACCAGCCAGCGAATTGTGCAATAATGACCCTATGCCATATGCTGTTGCATGTCTTCCCTGTATGTGTAGTCTACCTATGTCTTGTGCTAGATCCAATTAAGGGGAAAGCCATGTTTGCTCCCAATACACAGCAAAGCACACTGCATTTTGCGTAAAGCAGATGTCCCCCAAAGGGCTGGCTGGAAGTCAGTCCCCTGCTGAGCCATTGTGCTGCAATACACGTTGCTTTTTAAAACTTTAAATTCACTTCCGCCCGAGAAAAACCTCCCAGCGTTATCTAATGACCAGCAGTAGGGCCTTAACAGCTTGTAGGGTCGCAGTCTTGAATGGAAGTGCAACCTTGGCGCAGATTAAGAGTGTAGGAATCCTTCCTACAGCCTGTTGCCATCTCCTGTGCTCCCTCAGTGTAACGGCTTCAGCTTTGCCTCTCCCGTCAAAGTCCCTGGTCTGTGCTGCCCTGTGAGGAGAGGTCCTCAGACCAGGGTCAGCAACCCACAGCAGTCTTGAAGTCTCCACTTCAGAGGAGTCACAAGCACCTGAGACGTTTGCATGGGAGCCTGCCCGTGAAGCTCATTGTCTTATGGTGATTTCAATACCTTTCTTACTTTTTCCCCAAACCAAATTCAAGGTGACCTTCTTAGCATCAGTAGAGGACCTGTGCATAAACAGCTAATGCAACTGAGTCGCTCTATGATGGTTGTTTGCTTTCTCGATTCATAGCAGGAGCATGTAGCCTTCACCCCAGGGAGCTCTGGGCCACAGGGCTTACATCCAGCAGGCAGAATCAGATCCAGAGTGAATAATTGCCTATTATTTGACAAATCACTTTGGTTTTCAGTGTGTGCTCTGAACAAAATACAGACACTAATGGTGGCATTTGTCTCATTGGATTTGCAGGTGGGAATCAGTTGCCAAAACAATGTGTCCAGAGTCATTTGAGCCCTATAGCACTAAAACGTCCTGCTCTGGCACAGCCTGAGTCCCCTAGAGGATCTGTGTAGTATTTGAAGTCCCATGCAAATATCTTGGATGTCTTTGGGAATATCAAAGGGCACTAAGTAGCCACATTTCAGCAACCTAACTGTGTTCTATACATCTGTACCTCAGTCCATCACTGCGGGTTTTCCCCACGGATGGTGCAGGGTAGTAGGCACTTTTAAGGCACACTGCTGCTTATAAACATGTCCTGTGGTTGAAACAGACTGTGTATCAGGTTTGGATGTTTCTGTGCAGTTTAGGGTGTCTAGGCTAGCCGTAAATGGCTAAATTATAGATGATTTCCACTTGAAATAACCCAGGTTCTGTGCTTCTGCTCTGTGTAGTAATAAAAATGGCAGTGATGCTGGCGGACCCAAAACATCTGTGTTTCTCATTCTCCAAAGGCCTCACAGATTCTGGTTGGGAGACAGAAAATAGATTTTCCAAAGAAGTCACGAGAATGCTTCCCAAGAATGTGAGTATGTTGCCAGGGCATTAAAAGGGGGAAAAAAGGAAAAACCTAAGAAGGAACAGAAGCTCATTCTTTCAGAAGAACCTTATTGGTGGGTTGTCCGTATGGAGTGGTTTCCTCTGTGTTGTGGTGGGTTTCTATTTTAGACCCAAAGCTAAGCACCCAGTAAGACCAAGTCCCATACCAGAAAGAAGGTGACCTAATTGAAGACAACGGCAAAAGAAGGAAACATATGAGGCTCAGTTTTCAGTCTGTGGCGGAACAAGGCAGGACAAATATGTATTAGTCCAAGGCCAGAGGTTGTCTCAGGTGGGGTCAGAACCTGAACACAGGATTCCTCTGACTTTCCCAGCCAAATGACTTGTCTTCATCTTTGTATGGTTTTGGCAAAGTACTGTGTAGGACTTTTTTCAACTAGATGTGAAATTTGAGGCAGGTTTTGTAGCAAAACTCTGTAGGATTTTTTTTTAATTTTTTGTCTTTTTTAATTTTTCCTTTTTTCTTCTTTTTTTAATAGACAGAAAGGCTGTGTGACTCATGAAAAAATCAACACTTGGAAGCACTGTTCTTTGAGTTCAGTTATTAACTGCTAAATCATTTTTAAACCAGGTCTGCTTCCTATTTTTTCCATTTCCAAATATAAAATACGTCACTGATTTGTTGTATGTGTTAAAATGTTAGATCAATATCTGAATAATTAAATGCAGCAGGACAACGAGCAGTTTAATTAGCCTTGAGGTTTTCAGAGTATTAGCTATTAAAACTAAATAGGAAAATTGGCTCACTCGGAACCCTTTTATTTATAAATTGCAGCTTGGCAAAAGTACAGATCTAAGTTTATGATGCATTTGGATTGTGCAATACAGAACTGCTAGCAAAAATCCTAATCTATCTACACCACAGCAATAATTTTTTTTTGAGACCGGTTGGGTGCACCATGCTCTCGCAACATCTGTGAACATCCCGATGGGTTCTGAAGCACCAGGACCATTTCTGAGCCTTGTACACCACGGACCTCATCCGTGTTCCACTTTAACTCAACTTTTAGTGAGAGCAATGAGAAAAACGCAAAAGTCGGTCCGGCTGGAAAGCACTTTGCGGAGGTCTGTGCTCGATCGACGGAGGGATCTGGCCTCGAGGTGGCACTGTGCTAAGGCCGGTGTGCTCCTCGTTTACTCCTCTTTTACTCCGACCCGGCGCGGTAGCTGTCTGCCCTGGTGTTTCAGCAATTGAAACACATCTACACATCATATCTGTGGGCGAGGCTTGACAAAGATATTCTTCTATGTCATCGTATTTTCACTTATGTTTTGCTTACATTAACATTTGCATTTCCTCTTACGCAAGGAAATATAAGGACACATTTTGAAAGCAGGTTAAAACACTGTGATAGAGTGGTCCAGTACAAGAAGAGGATACTAAAGGGGGGGGGGGGGGAAAGAAAGAGAAAGATTTTAATCTCTTTCAAAATAAGTGCACAGTCAGCAGACACTTCTTTTGTTAACTTTATTCACACAAGGAAAACATGCAAAATGCTGTTTCCTACTAGCAAAAAAATTTATCCCGTGTATTGCTTCACAGGCATAATGTTTCATACCAAGGAAGTCTGGCTAAATGTGCACCTGAGAGAAACATCAGATAAGACTGCAGAATAGAAATAAGTCAAGTCCAGAACCAAGATGGTATGATCTATGGTCAAAGATCACTCTGTTGAAACAGGTCAGGTCCAGATACTTACCCAGAGAATTCCCAGCTCAGGGAAAAGCACGGATTTTAAATCACTTTCCTCAGGTCTCATCAGAGAGATCAAAGATCCAAACTACTCTTTCTAAATGAAGGACATATAAACTCACGTACCAGCTAATAATTTCCCCAGGTTCAGAATCTGTGAAAGGCAGCCTTGAGATTTTTATACTTCTTTTCTTAAAGATTGTCGTAGTTTAACCCAGCAGCCAGCAACTACGCACCAGACAGCTGCTCGCTCACCCCTCCCCTTCCCCCCCCAGTGGAATGGGGAGGAGAGAAAGACAAAATGCAAAACTCATGGGTTGAAATGAAGGCAGTTTAATAAGATAACAAAGGAAATACTGATACTACTACTAGTGATAATAATGAATATGCAAAACAAGCTATACACAATACAATTTATCTCACGACCCAACAACCAGTTGTGTAGCCAGTCTCCAAACAGCTATCACAGAACCTGCGGGTTTCTCAGAGCTTGTGGATTTTGTGGACTTTGCCAAACTCATTAATTTCACAAAACTCACCAAACTCACAGAAAAAGACTGAACCCACAGAAAAGTTCAAATTCTCAGGAAAAAAAGAGGTTTCCTGTCCCACCCAGCCAGCCCCCATTCATAAACCTAGCATGATGTCCGTGGTGTGGAATATCTCCACTGGCCAGCTTGGGCTGGCTGCCTGGCTCTGCTCCCTCCCAGCTCCTGCACACCTGCTCATGAGCTAAATATGTGAAACTGAAAAAAAATTCCTTGATTTTTTAGCAACAACTAAAAACATCAGTTTTATCAACAATCTTCTCATGCTAAGTCCAAAGCACAGCAGCTACTGGGAGAAAAATTGTCCCATCTGAAACCAGGGCAAACATGCTGACTATGGTAGAATTTTAGATAGTCAATGTCTACACATCCTACTTAATTTCTGATTATGTACAGATAATACCTTTAGGATTTATAAGTGTTTTCAAAAGTGGTAGTAGTAATCTAATCTAGAATATTAATCTGAATTTAAATTGAATCTAAGGAAGCTACAGGTCCTCACTAGACGTCAATAAGGCTCCTCAAGATCTCAAAATAACACTGCAGGTTACTAAGGATCAGCAAGATGCAAGCACTGCTTAAATCCCGAACAATTCTTCCCATGCCTCATGCAAACTCTAGACTTGATCCTTATGGAAAGAAATTCAGATTCCTGAGACTCAGGTTTCTCAAGGATAACCTTGAATTTGCACCTTGTAAGGTTAAAGCAGATTTTTTTTGAGCCATATCTCAGTGGATTTCAGATTTCTTTAAACTGGCCTTAGTAGATACACCAAAAGGGAAAACTTGTATGTAGGAACACTTGGAATATCAGCACAGGACAGGAAGCAACAGCACAACATCAGACAAAAAGGTGCTTGCTGTTACTGACTCAGAATCAAAGCCTATTTTTAACCTTTTGTTATTCCCAGAGGTGCCCAAGAGACTTCACTGACCATCAGAAAGTCCAAGTAAATATTCATTGCTGCTTGATTTGTTTTTTCTTCTGAATTGAACGGGAGGTTAAGATACACATTACCAAACATAGTTAATTCAGAATAATATAATTGTTGTGCTTAATAAAACAATTTAAATTATCCTGGAAATGAAGAGTTCCAGATGGATCAATTGTTTTTTATCCCTGTGGACTGAAATAACAACAAATCTGAGCAAATACTAGGTTTTTATCCTCAGCTGAACTTGACTTTGACTTACATGTACCCTGTAATAATTTGGTCACAATCACACCAAACATGCCATTTTATGTAACAGAATGGCTGCCATGCACCTTTGTATGGCATAGTTTTGAGACTATGGGCGTACATTTTTAAGGAGAAGTAAAAGATGAAGAGTTCGGTCCTTGGTGTGCTTCTGCTGTTCTTCACACTAAAAGGCACATATGGAGGAAGGGGAAAGGATTATTCCAGTTAGACAGGCTAGAAGCAGCCAGAAAATGAAGAAATAAAGGCAGGCTTCATTTCAACTAGCGTCGGCCAGTGTCTGGTTTAATGTTGTTGTGCTCTACAGTGACCTTTGGCAGCACTTGTAGTAGCGTTGATCCCTGCCAAGCAGGGATGCACAAAGAGGGGAGATGGGTCACCCTCTGCAGGTGCCCCTCTTGCCCCTTGGCACAGAAAAAGTCGAGGTAAATCTATCAGACTAGACATCTGACTTCTGGCTGTCTCCTGCCCCAAGTGGGAATCATGGCATGTTGGAAACATGCTTGCTGCTGTGGACAGCCACCTTGTTTAACGCACGCGTCCTCCATCTTGGCTGAACCCTGTGGAGACCTGGTGGTGTTGAAGCCTTTGTTCTGACAACCAGAAAGTACTGATAAGATCTCACTGAGTCCCAATATCCCGATTGCCAAACAGTCAGAAGACACGTGAAAGCAAAGGCTACGCTCTGCGTCTTACAGCGCAATTGCAAGCAGATGCTGGACATGTTTCTTTCTTGCTAAATGTAAGAGGACAGCTTCTTAGGGTTGATCAAACCTGGATGGCCTGTTGGGGATGCCGAGGGGATTGAAACCACCTCACCCTAAGCAAGGAGCAAGGCAGGGTCAGTCGATCTCTGCAAAAGGCGGAGACAGAGCACATAGTGTTTTGGCAGCTCTGAGATATACGACAGAGCGTGTTACCTGCTGACAGCTCCGGAGCAGAGGGATGCACAAAGACCCCGAGTTCCTGCTGCAGCAAGGTGCCAAAAGCCCAGAGTGCGGGCATGGTTCCAGCTACTTCCCCTCCGTTGTCTTCCCTGCTAACCTGTGTAGACGGTGACACCGTAGATGGGAATGAGGTAAAGCCTTCTTAGATCATCTGGTTTACCTCTTTGACAAGGCAGACATATTCCCTCCATTTTCTGCATGGGGACAGTCAGGTCTGTGAGGAAGCACCATTTCAGATAACCTGTAACAAGCTTCTGAGAAGTTCCACTTGTGCATCTCAACAGAACAACTGGTGTGAAGAAGAAAAGTAAATACTTGCAACAAAGTGTCTCTGAGATGCAAGGGACATGTGTCCACACCCCAACCCCAACTCGCCAAATGTTGTTCTTCTTTATTGCACGGCAGCCCCATTTAAGCACAAAACTTGTTTGCTTATTTATTAAGTACATATGTTTTATGGAGTCAGCGATCTGCAGAAAACATTCCAGCTTTTAGACCCAAGGGCAAAATCCTTCTTTCCAATCTGAACAGCCGATCTTTATGCTGATATTATGCTCTTCCTAAGGGATTTCCTTGCAGTGAGGGAAAGAGAAATATCAGAGCTCAAATCCACCAGGTGTATCTGAAAGGAAAAGCCTGCTTTGTTGCCCACCTCATTGCCTTCCTCACTAAAAGGAGAAATGCAAACAGGAAAATGCAATAGAAAAGATTATGGCTAATAGTACTGCTAATATTTAACAAATTATTTAATAAACAGACTTTTTTGAACTAAACCTGATGGTTTTGCATAATAGATGTCAGTTCCACCAGCATTATTTGGACTTCATAGCTCAACAAAGAAATGGAGATACTTGTCTCACACTCAACTTACGCATTTTCTGTGAGAACGAGCAAGATTTTGGAAAAGGTTTCCTTTCCACTCTTTAGATGTGTGTGATCTTGGATCACCCCTCTGGTTTCTCCTCCTTTTTTTTTTTCACCAACTGTAGTCATTTCCAATAAGGTTCATGAAGGGTTTCTGCTTTTGAAGGTCCCAAATGGCTTAAATCACTCCTAGCACAAATGCACTCTCTATTGTGGAAACTGAAACCTGCCACACCATAAGGTGATCTGTATATTAGAACCAGATATTCCTTCACATCTGCATTTCCAGGCAGCGATGTGGTATGTTTTGAGTTAGCCTACTTTTAGAGAGTGGCTCATCAGATAGAGATATAGCTATAAATACTGCTAAAGGGCTGGGGTTTGCCAGGCTCTTGCAAGGATGCTGGCTGGGGAGAGGAGGATGTGTAGGCAGGAGGTACTCTGCTTTGCAAAACACACATCACCTACCCAGACTACCATTAACTGCACACCATGGTGTCAGGGCACATTTCCTTCCTACTATATGAGGAAACCGTTGTCCCTTGATAGATGAATGACAGGATTTTGGGTGTTTCAGGTTGGCCTGAAGCTGGCCCCATCCTCTAGTCCTAAGAGCAAGTGGCATAACAGGGCTTGAGTCCACAGAATACATGCTCTCCCACTTGAAACAAGGTGGTCTGATACCTACCAGGAACAGTCCAGGGGCTTTATTACGCTAAAAAGCCCAGTCATGGTCTGGAAGGGGACTGATACGCCAAAATCTTCCAAGGAGTAAGTTTACATGGACAGGCGTTTGCCTAAGCCTGTGCTGTGTTCCTTTTTAGCTTGCCCATACACACTCAGCCAAGAAAGCCAAGTCATCTGAAACATTGGAGCAGGGCAAGAGAAGACCAAGTCATCTGTGATCCAGAGTGGGGAGGCCACACTATCACAGCATGCTCACCGAAGACAGCAGCCCCATCTCCCACCAAATGCCTTCCCCTTACAAAATTCAGTCAACTGCAATTTCTCTGCAGGGCTGCCCTTCACCCATCTGCACCATGGTAGGTGTTCTCATGAAGTGGCAAGAAAGCCTCTCCAAGACCAGACGGTTGGAAGGACGCATGGGAAGTGACTCATCTGGCTTTTTTGCTATGACAGTTACCCCCTGAATGTGTGGACAGCGTTGGCTAGATGCCCTTTGTCTTTAAGAGGAGCATGGGTTCGAAAGGTTAGACACAGAGGTCTCCACTTATTTGGATTAATCCCCCCGGTAGATGTGGGAGGAGAATTTTGCATGAAAGAAAGACACAAAAGGGGCGCAGGTACTTCTTCCTCATTAGTTGGTAGGACATAGTCCTGCAATGCACAGTGAAGGTGTGCCTTCAGCTCTCTTTGTCCATCTCTCCAGTACTGTCTCCCTTTAAATCAAGGCTTTCAATTCCTCTGGGTAAGACATGGATTTACAAAGTGTAATATGGAAATTTACCTGCAGCAAGTCCATTTGTCGCTCCAATTTCATATAACTGCAGTGTAGATTTTATTATTCATAGCCAGAGGCCTGTGCAGATTTCTAGGTTGACTTCTCATGTCCTTGCAAGGGCAGAATGTGGGCCACGGTGTTCAGGTTTCATGAGGAATTACTGTGGGAACTGGCTCACGCCGTCCTAACATAACTCGAGGAGTTTGTGAAGTCAAAGGGGAATCTTATGAGAAGGAGCTGATACGGTTGGGTTTCCTGCCGAGGCCCGCTGAGATCCTGGGGAAGATAGAACATTTCAGTGCCACTTGCCGAGAGAAAGCAAACAGAGATTTACCAGCAAGTTCACTCCGTGTTTGACCCAGCTTTCCTGCTGCTGCAGGGTTTTCTAGGACTAATCAGACTTGATAACAAAATAATTCAGAACAAGAAAGTGAATGCATTTGGGATTTCTATGGATTTACATTAGGATCTGAGTTCATTACAATATTAATTTTGACTAGCTCCAGTCCTTTCTAAAGGCATTTCAACACTACTTTCATGCTATGTGAAAATCTAATTTTTGTATAATGTAATAAACATAATCATATGCATGTAACTGTATATATCTCTAGATATGTATCTCCACATATGCTGGAGCATTGCAAAACCACTTATAATACATTACAGAACCATTTGAAAATTACATTCATCCCCAGATTTTAACGACTCACATAAACTCTAACTAACATTCATTTCCATAAAGATTAATTCTGAACTGACTCAAAATTTCACGGGTTTACATTTGTATGTATATCATTGGTGATAGAGGTTTTTTTGGGGGATATCTGTATGCCTCACTCAAATATGATTTACAAAATTATGATTTTCACATGATAGTGAAAAATATTTTCTTGATCTAATGGCAGACTTAAAGCTTGGTATGTTGTCCTCTTTAATGATAAGTGAATTACAAATCAGTGTAAAGGAGATGCTTTCTGTTTTCTGTCAATGCAGAGCTCACTTGCTTCTTATTCATATAGCTGACAAAGATAGGTGATTTTTTATATAATAAACCTTTGTGTAATTTTTACAAGTTTTCTTAAATCTTTTCCTTAGAATACACACAGTTAGAATCATTTTACTATCAAAGTGCAAAAGCTAGTATAAGTTTTATCCCAAAGTTAATGTTATTTGGGGACTAACTTTGATTCATACCTCAATTTTCCTTTTGCACAACTGCAAAAATACAAAGGATGTTTTGTACTGGAGGTACTTAATTCTTTCTTTGATTTAATTTGACTCTGCCCTGGAATTAATCTGAAACTCCGGAGTGAATCAGGTTTAAGAAGATATGAGTTTTTACTAAATTCACTAAGCTCCAACTGTTTTTTGAAGTTTGATCTAAGAATCCAATGTATCGGCACATGAGGAAGTTTGCTATAGTCCTTGACAATGGTTTAATGCTCCACTAAAATCATTCAAGATTGGACATGGGAAGGAGAGCAGCATTTTAATGAAATTTTACTTCAGAATCCTCAACTTAAAGCTCTTGCAGAATATCTTTAGATTGAAACTGTAGGTACGTGCAAACTGGAGATAATTAAAAAATATTTGTATTTCCTTATCTTGCATAACACAAATCAAATGTTAAATATCATTTTAAAATGTTAACACTTGTATCCTGTTGCAACAGTGCAAATTTTTTTTCCCCTAGATCTTTTGTTTCAGGCAAAATCAAGAGTTGTGGGCAGTGTTTCATTTCAGGAAAACTTCATTTTACGAGGGAAAATAATTCCTAAAATCTTACGGATAATGTGTTAATGTTCAATAGCTCTGAAAAGTCACTTTTTTTACTGTGTCTCTGTATTTTCAAACTTGATTGTTAACAGAACAAAATATCCATGGTTAGGTCTGGTAAGGACCTCTTTCTGTAATGCTCTTTTGTCTGTATAACAATAATAAAAGCTTTATTGGCACCTATTTCACATGACCTCCATAATTCTCCTGTGGCTGACCCTAAGCAGTACCAATAAAACCACGCATTCTCTCACTGTACATACACACACACACACACACAAAAAGTCATGTTAAAATTGTGTAAGGAAATCAATGCCAAAGACCTTTCTGGAAAAGTCACTTTATAACAGGAATGTATTAAAAATGTTAGCTCATTTCAGTAGGGACTACATTTTTTTAAAGGTATCGTATAATTTGCAGATGATCGATTTTCTTCCTCTCCCTGTCTCCAGTCAGGCAATTAACAAATATTTCTGAAAGGGCTCTGGAATTTTAACACGTGGGAATAAATATTCCCCCAAACCATTCTCGAGGTGTTTTCGTCTTTAGTATGTTCACTTACCCAAGGATATTCCCCCGTTTGATAATTTCTCGTGAGTTAAAATACCCCTCACTTCTCAAGGCAACAGCAGTCCAGCGATGCGATTCGCGCTCCCGGTTGCGTGACATCTGCGACGAGCGATAAACGGCCATCACGGACGGTGAGGACGTGCTGCGGGCTAGAAGTTTCCATCCAAAGCACTTAGCGACTATCTGTGGATAATCAATACATCCAAGGGAATCAGCACGTGTTGTGCAGCGTCCTTGAAAGGGGATAAGTTCTCTGCCAGTGTCACTGACGGTGAAGAATTCAGTAGGGTTTGGATGATAGAGATAATTTACTGAAAAAAAAAACCCCGAACCATAATTATCAGTTTCTCTGTTTCCCAATCTTTGGCGACCCCTTAAAATTTACTTCAAACTCAGAAAGGAATTTCATAAAGCTTTGCTGCACTTAAGTGAAATTTAACCCGCATTTGGAGGGGTTTTAGGGGTTTATACCTGCAGGAAAAAAGGGGGTTCCCACTGCCGTGTTGTCCTTGTCCCTTTGCAGTTTCCCTGCTGGAAAGGCCACCCAAAATGGGGCCACCCCGCGAGATGCGCACAAGACCCTCACCCGGGCGGGGTGGGGACACCCCCGGCACACCCTTCGGGGACACCCCTCTGACACACCCCCTCTGGTTGTCCCAGTAAGGCCCAGCGGGACGTGACCCCCCCTCTCCCCGGGGTCCTGCTCCACATCTGCGACTTTTTACGGGCGGCGGGGCCGGAGCAGAGACCTGGCCAACTCCGTGCGGGGACGGGAGGTTGGGGCGGCTGCCCCGGGAGCTGAGCGGACCCCTTCCCCCAGAGCTCTCCGGGAGGAGGAGGAGGAACAGGAAGGTGCTACAGAGATTTAGAGGCCGAGCAACCACCTTCTGGTTGATCTTTTGTGTTTTGTTTTCTTTTAAAGTAGGTATCCAAACCGTCCCACCACCACCTCTGCTCCTCCAGAGGAGCGCTGGACTCCAAAACCACTGCTTTTGCATCATTTTATCGCTTTTGCGTTTTGGTGGCTCCCGACAGTTTACTGAAGATGCGAATACAGTTTCAATTTGTTTTATTTTTATAGCTAAACCGAACCTGGTTGAAAAACTATCCTCGTTTATAAGTATATACATACATATATATGTGTGTGTATATATATATGTATATGAATATATCAGCCGGGGGCAGATGTTGGCTGAGAATTGCCTTACCCGCAGCGCTGCCATCTGATCTGTTAGGCGGGCGATGGGAACCGAGCGATCTGCTCGGCGTGGGGGTGGGGGATGTTTCCCCTCCCCAGAAAGCCAGCTCTGCCTGCAGCGCCGGGGGCCAAACGCCTCCCGCAAACCTACGGCGGGCCCTGAAAAGCAGAGAGGAGCAGAGGTTAGGCAGCGAGCGCTGAAGCCTGTCTTTCATTTCACTGCTGTTTTACGACACATCGAGGCGGTGCTGGTGGGGGGAGAGCAAGGGGAGACATCAAACATCGGCCGGGTAATTGCATTCACATTGCGGGCAGGCCGGCTCCGCTCCGGACGGGAGGGGTGAGAGCATCACGGTGGCTCTTGTCCAACTCACACCACACCTTTTCAGCCCCCAAAGTAGCCCTCCGTCCTCTGGTTCCCTCCGGAGCCCGGCCCCAAACCCCCCCACTCCCCCCTGCGTGGCCGCCGGCCGCGCTTCGCACCCGCGCTCAGCAAACCCTGCCGAAGGCTCGGGAGCCGCCGGAGGTGGTCACTGGGGTGACACCCCACGGGCACCCCAAGCCAGGTGAGAGGCGGGCACCCCACGCCAGCCGTGGGGACGGCCTGGGAGCGCTCAGCCGCGGGGACCCGACGGGCCGCCACCGTCCCGCACCTCTCGGAGCTGCCCCGCACCTGAAGGCCTCCGAAGCCTTGGAGAAAAACACCTACCCGCGAGCCAGAGATGGCAGAATACAAGGGGCCAGCCAGTTGTGGTCTAAATCTGATCTCAAATCCCTCTCCGCCGAAAAGACAGGGCCATCCCTCCCGGCCCGCCGAGGGCAGGCGGGAGCTTGCTGCCCTGCGAACGCCTCTCCGCTCAGCTGCCCGCAGAGAGGCACGCCCTGCTCCTCCTCGTCGTCGTAACAAGCACGAAAACTATCAAGCACAAATTGTTTCTAGCCGTGTCACTATAGCAATGTAAAAGGTGCGTAAACATAGCCACAAGCGTCAAAAATACCCCATGCACACGGACTGGTACTTACAAGTGTTGTATTTGCAGGTGTGGAATTGAACTCGTCCTGATCGCGTGTTTCAGGGATATGCCTGGGTATACAGGACTTTTCACACAGTTCAGCGTTACTGCACACCAAACCCTCACACTCTATGCTAAAAAAATACGAAGGAAAAAATAAACAAGAGCAAATTTACTTATTTTATTATACTATTTTAAAGTGGAAAGCAAGTAATATTACATAAGTTGCATGACCACACTGTAGGAACACTTTATGAAATATGGGTACTGGATACATGCCTATCGTCTGCACATTGTATATAAAATGTACAGAAGTAACCAGGGTCCCCATGTTTCTCTGTGTTTTGGAAAGCACGCATATATTTTCCGAGTCTGCCAGTCAGACCTGACAGTTCATGGATGCTGAAGACATGTCGGTCAAGCTCGTATTTCCTATGCAGTGACACACACCAATACACACAGAGCTTACAAGCAGCGTTCGCTGACATCACTGCTGTGCAACAAGTGACGAAAGCCCTTTCTCCCGGTTTACAATTCACCAAAATCCTCTCGGTCTCTGCCTGGGTAGGACAGAAAGCCGAAGTGTCCCAGTATATTCCCGCTTTTCCAGAGTCCATCTCAGAGCTCTGCCTGTTTGCGCTTTTTTCTGGAGTCTTTGGAAGTAGGAATAATTCTCTTCCTTCCTTCCTTCCTTCCTTCCTTCCTTCCTTCCTTCCTTCCTTCCTTCCTTCCTTCCTTCCTTCCTTCCTTCCTTCCTTCCTTCCTTCCTTCCTTCCTTCCTTCCTTCCTTCCTTCCTTCCTCCCTTCTTTCCATCCTTCTTTTCTTTCTCTTTTCCTTCTTTCTTGGTTTCTTTCTTGCTTTCCTTCTTTCCGTCCTTCTTTTCTTTCTCCTTTCCTTCTTTCCTTCCTTCTCCTTCTTTCCTTCCTTCTTTCTTTCTTTTTTTTTCATTTTTTCCTTTCCTAAATAGGCCCTGACCTCAAAGGGAAGAGGATCGGGGGTCGGGACCACTCCTTGCCGGGGAGGCCGGATCGACTCCCTGCTGCTCCCCGGCCCCGCCGGACCCCCCCGCCGGGCAGCAACCGGTGCCCCCGTTCAAAAACGGGAGGGGGAGGGAGAGGCTTGGGAAAAGGGGTGCTTGCCCGGGAGTTCCGGAGAGGGGAACAAGCAGGGGTATCGCGACAGAAGAGGCAGAGCAGAGCGGGAGGAGAGGGCTCACCTGCAGGCGAGGGCATTTGTGTACTCACCCACACCTCCGCGGGTCTCCGACGTGCAGCCCGCGTCGACTCTTCCCTCTGCGACCCGGCCCGCCCGGTCCCAGGGAAAAAGGCAGCGGGAACGCTCCTGCCGCGGCGCCGGGCAGGGAGGGGGGGAGTTCCGCGGGGGTGCTGGGGGTCCCTGCCCCGAGGCGGGCGGATCCAGGCGGCTGGGGAACAGGGGGCGGGCGGAGGGTGGCTTTACGGCTTTCCGTGAAGTGTAATTACAATGGGAATAATAATTAAAATGTCGGGCTGCGGAGGGGTCGCGCCGGGAGCCGCGGGCTGGGTGCTGGAGCGGGCAGCGCGGCTCCACCCGGGGCGTTGTGGACGGTCCCGTCTTCCACGAGCGGGGGCTGGATTTATTTCTTAATAAACTATACAGACATGACATGCATATACATTAAAAATATGCATATATATCCATATGCGTCTATATATAAAGGAGAAGCTGAAAAGTCACCCACCCGGCCTCGGGAGACCTTGTACGGACTAGGGTCCTCGTCTCTCCCCCGCACCGGCGGGACGGTCCACGGCCGCTGCGGGCTCACGGGGGCAGACGTCCCCCCGCCGCCCGCCCCCCCCCCCTCGGTCCAAGTGCCCCATCTAGGGGCTCCGGGAGGGGGGGGGGGGGGGGGAAGTCCCGCGGGTCGGCCGGCAGCGGGCGGCGGGCTGTGCGGGCGGCGGAGGGCGCATCTCTTCCGTCCATCGCCGCAGACATGAAAGCGCCCGGCTAGCGGGGAGGAGAGGGGGGGGTTGGATATTATTAATGATATTAATACCACTGAGATGTTCGCGGCGCGGGTTGGCTGCCCGGGATGCCCGCTGAGACTGCTGCAGCCAATAGGAGAGCGGGACGCGGGGAGGCCAAGCCCCCCCTCCCCCTCCTGCCGCCCCCCCCCCCCGCCCGCGGCCCGGCTCCCCCCTCGCCGGGATTTGCTCCCTAATTGACCTAAATAAGGAGCTCGTGAGAGGCAGCCCCGCGGCGGCGCGCGCACACGCACACAGACCCCGCACCGCACACGCACCCGGACACGCGCGCCCAGGCACCGGCCCCGCCCGGCCCCGCCGCGCTCCCCCCGAGGAAGCCCCGCGGGCCCGCCAATCGCGGGGTGTCCCCGCCCTCGCCCGCCGAGCGACTCGCGTGACATTTTCATTTCGTGATTATCGTTTTCGCGCAGAATCCGGCGCCTCCGATGGGTTGCCGGGTTGCCTTTTTTTTTTTCCCTCTCCCCTCCTTCCCCGTTCCCTTCCCCTCCTCCCCCTCCCCCCTCCCCTCCTAGCTTGCAGGAAATGATGGCAAACCGCGATCTGAAATGATTACTCCGGAAAAAAAACCTTTTATACCGGGAGAGCATCCACGGGGCTAGGCAGAAGCAGGAGGCGGCGGCGGGGCAGCGGGGAGCCAAGCAGCCAGCCGCCGGGGCAGCCGGGACCCCCCCCTACCCCCACCCCCCCACCCCCCTCCCGCAGCTCTCTCCGACGATGCCAGACGAAGCCACGGAAAACGCCGGCTCCACCTCCGCCCGCGTCTCGTCCTTCTTCATCGAGGACCTGCTGGGCACCGAGGGCACGGCGGGCGGCGGGACGCGGCGGGCGGCGGCGGGGGGCTGCGGCGGGCGCGGGGGTCCCCGCTGCGGGACGCGCTCCCCGCTGCGCCTCGGCCCCCCCGCCTGCCCCCTCGGCTGGTACCGCCGGGCTCACGCCGCTTTCCTGGGCTGCCCCAGCCCCGACAGTAAGTGGCCTTTCCCTACCCGCGATCGCCCGGCTGGGGCTTAGGGGGGTTGGGGAGGCTGGGGGGGGGGGGGGGGGGGCCCGGTCCCACGGGGACAGGCGCGGAGGGGGATGCGCGGAGCGAGCCCCGCGGCTCTCGCCCTGTCCCCCCTTTTTCTACCGCCCAGGGCAAAGCTCCGAGAACTTTCACGGTGTGTCAGGCACCTGGGGCCTCCCCCTCGCCGCCCAAAACGTGAATCGCTGGGGCTGTTTGCTGTCTCGGCGGGTTGTTCCCCCCCAGTCCATTTTATTTCTTCTTTTTATTTCTTTTTTTTATTTATTTTTTTTTTCTTACGAGGGAGGTCTGGCTGTTTCAAGTCGGAAAGCTGGGATCACCGTCCCTAGCGTTTGGGAAGCCGAGGGAGCAGCCGGGCTCGGTCCCCTGCTCCCCGGTCGCCCCGCCCCGCAGAGCCGGCCCCGCAGCGCGGCCCCGCGCAGCGCAGCGCGGCCGGGGCAGGGGCCGGCAGCGGCCTGTGGCTGCGGGGACCCCGCAGCGGAGGCTGCTGGAGGAAAAGTCGGGATTCAGGGGCGGAAATTGCCACCCGAAGCAGTTTACGGGCTGCGATCAGTGGTCGTTTTGATCCTGGTAGAAAAAATACTGTCCCTCGGCGCGTCTCTTGATCCCGTACGAGCCTGTGCAGTTCGCACGATTGCTCGATAAGGAAAAGAGGAGTGATCTGTAATCCAGAGAGCCTTTTCTCAGTGACGGGTTTGTTAGTATTTTTAATTTCTCTCGAAAGTACATCTAGCAACAGAAAACGACTGCCTTGTTTTTCTCTCTTTTTTTCATTTTTTTTTTTTTTTTTTCCCCACTGTTCTGTAAAGAGTAGGATTTTTTCCCCCCCTTTAAAATTGCGAACGGAAAGCACAATGTCGGGAACTTCACGGAGGCACGCGGAGAGGCGATGTCCCGGTGTTAGAGTAACTGACCCAGTCCATTTGGTTTATCAAGTTCAGAATAACTTGAAAATATTTCCTTCTCATTTCCCTTTATATGCACACACGCTCCACTATAGTCACTCCACTTATAGTTACTGTGCCCCTTACCCTATACTTACCCACACAAGAATACTTACATATGTACTTGTAAGCATGCATGTGTACGTGTGTGTGTAAATATATTTCTGCACACGTATGTGCGTAAATGTACACACGTGTGCGTGTAAAGAAGAGTACACGCGTGTTCATGCGCGTACATCCATGCGTGAAAAACTATCTATGTTTCTATGCACTCATACGTGTGTATATACATACACACGTACACTTGTTTGTGTACTAAGCACGTACCTAAAAGTAGATGTATGTTAAGTACATATATGCGTGTGCGTTTAGGTACGTGCGCGTGCTTAGACGCGCGTACACGGACGCAGGCGTGTGAGTACGTACGTAGCCGAGTGTATGTATGTATACACACACGGAGTATAGTTTCTGTGTTCCTCTAGCAGCATACGCTCACGAATCTCGGGGGGACTCACCGGGGGGGACGGAGCAGCGGCAGAACCTCTTCCCGGGCTCCCCGGCCCCGCTCCCTCCGCCGGCCAGAGGGGCGAGGGCCAGGCACTGCCCCCGGCCCGGAGACGCTCCCCGGAGCGGCCGCCCCCCCCCTCGCAGCCCCCTGCCTCTCTCCGCAGCCAGCGACCGGGACTCTCCCGAGCTGCCCGAGGAGCCGTCGGAGCGGGCGGGCGGCGGCGGGCGGGCGACGGTGCGGGGCCCGGCGGGCGGGCGGCCGGGGCCCGGCGGACGAGAGGAGGAGGAGGAGGAGGAAGAGCGCGGCGAGGAACCGGGAGAACCGGAGCAACGTGCCACCGGCCGCAAGAAGAAGACGCGCACGGTGTTCAGCCGCAGCCAGGTCTTCCAGCTGGAGTCCACCTTCGACGTGAAGCGCTACCTGAGCAGCTCGGAGCGGGCCGGGCTGGCCGCCTCGCTGCACCTCACCGAGACCCAGGTGAAGATCTGGTTCCAGAACCGCCGCAACAAGTGGAAGCGGCAGCTGGCCGCCGACCTGGAGGCCGCCAACCTCTCCCACGCGGCCCAAAGGATAGTGCGGGTCCCCATTTTGTACCACGAGAACTCGCCGGCCGGCACCTTGGGTTTCACCCTGCCCCACGTCTCGCCCCCCTTGGTGGGCTTCTCCGGCGGAGTCAGCTACCCCCTGGGCACCTTCCCCGCTGCTTCCCTCCCGTTCCTACGGTCGCAGATGACAGGACTCGTCTGAGCGCCCGCCTGTGCCGGCACCGCGGCCCCCTCGCCCCCTCCCCCGGCTTCCAGCTCCACCCCCCTTCCTCCCTCCCCGGACATTTTTCTTTTCCAATTTACACCTTTCTCGATTTTCTGCTTTTTGACCTTTTTTTTTTTTTTTTTTTTTTTTTTTTTTTAAAACGTGCAATAAACTTACTTTTGGGGTTGACTCGGAGCGACGCGCAGCAGCCGGAGGGAACCGAAGGGACTACGAAGTCCCCCGCCATGAGCAGGGAGCGGGTCGGCGGGGCTCCCCCCGCCACGCATCCAAAGAAAACGCAGCCCCGTGGCAGCGGCCAAGCCCCCACGGCCCGCCCCGGCCCCGGGGTGACACGGACCGGCGTTTTCCGGGGGGCAGCAGCCCCCCCAGACCCTTGCCCCCCCCCATCCCCCGCGGAGTTGCCGAGCGTGAGACAAATGTACGGAACCCCCGGGACCGGGACTTGGGTGCTTCCCGACCCGGCCGCCCTCGCCTTACCGACGGCGGAGCCTCGGGGACCTCGCCGCGGCCCAGGGACCTTCCCCGGGACCTCCGCTGCCCCGGGCCAGCGCTGCTGAGGGGGAAACCTTCCGTTTTCCCCGCCGCCCCGGCTGCTCTCCGTGCAGAGCTGCCCCCAGCAGCTGCTCCAGGGCCCTTTGTTTCAGTCGCTTCATTGGTACGGATTTCCCCCTCTCCTCCGCTGTCACTCGCACTTCCCTGCGACCGGTACCCAACCGTGTGCCGATGCCCCTGGTCCTTCTCGACGCAGGCTTTGTTTCTTTTTTTTTTGATATGAAACAACTTGAAAGCAAATCGCTGGAGTGAAGCCGCCCCGCTGAAGTCCGAGCTGTGAGGATCTGGTTGCTTTGTTATCGTTTGATTTCCCTGATAAACTATCGGCTAAGATACACGGTTCAAATATATATGTATATATATATACAGTTTAAAGTACTGTATTTTAGCAGTGGGTTTGCCCCTTATTTCGGTCTCCTGAGGGGGCTGAGGAAAACGCACCTCCTTCTCTTACACGGTCGGTTCGCGTAATCGATTAATACTTCGCTCTGGCAATGAAAAAAGAAGGAAAGAATAATAATCAGATGGGGACAGACTGGGGACCTGTAGGGCTTGTTGTGCAAGCTAACCTGTAATGCGATATTATATGAAGTGTTATGCATGCCAAGCTTTTTTTTTCGTTAATAACTGTTTTGTTTCCCCTTCTCTACCCACTGCTAAAATGAATACGGGGTCTATCATTGTTGCTGAAGGGTTGGATTTCTTTTTCAGAATATTAAGGGGGAAATGACCTTGTAAAACTCAGCCTTGGTGGAAGGTCAAGCTTTGACGTACGTTTTGGGGCATAACCTGATGTAATGGAACCGACCGGCTCGGAGGGCTCCGTGTCCCCGCAGGCAAAGCCGGGCCCCGGACCTGCTCTGTGTGTGCGTGGGGACTTGTTCCCAGCGAAGGAAGAGCGATCGAATTTTTACTGTTTCCTACGCTTTGCATTACATTTGGAGCAATCTCAAGGTTTCTTGTTCTGAAATCGAGCGGCGAGATGCGGCGAAGCTTCAGTTTTGGTACGAAATCTGAGAAGAAGTGTCGTCGGCGGATTATAACCTCTCCGCCGTTTTTTTCTTTTCTTTTTTTTTTTTAATTGTTTTTTGTTTGTTTGTTTTGTTTTGTTTTGTTTTTTTCCCCTGCTTTGGCCTGAAACACGGCTCTGGGCATCAGCCTGCATGGTTGAAGTCAGAACGCTGAAAGCTTCGAAAGCACTAGAGAAAGAAATAAATATATATATATATTCCGGGTTCCTGAGAAAAGTACTAACTAGCTGACAAGCTCGTTTCGACTTCAGCCCCGTTTCTGCGAGCTGTGGGGTTTTTTTGTTTTGTTTTGGTGTGGTTTTTTTCCCCCCAACTGCTCTGAAATCCCTCGTCTCACGCCGGCAGATCTTCGCCAGCTGTTTTCCTTTGCATATCCGTCAAACACCCGAGTTTGGGGCGAAAACTTCTACAGCCTGGTCCCCGAGCAGCGTGAGCAGGACTCGGGGAGCGGCGGGGCTGGGGTGCCGGCCCCCGGACGGGACCCGACGGCCGCGAAGCGAGCGGTGCGGGTGGACTTCAGCCTCTTCGTGCCCAGAGGAGATG